>NW_022602640.1:0-27803 GCF_008692095.1 Etheostoma spectabile | reverse complement strand
TTGGTGATTTTGAATAGTAGAAGAAAATTGTCCTCTCCTTAAAGCCCAATCCTGACACGTTTTAAAGTACGTAAAAAAAATCTATGCTATGATAAAAATATTTGTTTAACACGATTTCCTGTAGCATTATGCAAATGTGATGAGCCCCACCGGCAAATTAATAGTTTATTATGTATTTGTGGTATGAAACCCTGATTTCTGAATCCGGGTTTTTTGGTACCGTGCAGTTTCAAGGTGGGAATGCTCAACAATCACGTTGAACGCTTGTTTTTTCCTGATATGCCTTGTAGCATATACAAAATACCATGTTGGCATGTTAAACAAGGCTAAGCATTGATTTTTATGAAAAGACTTATGCTAAATTAAGTCTTTAAAAAGCCTCATGGGGGTGCCCAGATAGCTCAGCTGGTAGAGTGAGCGCTATGTATAGAAGTTTACTCCTCGACGCAGTGGGCCCGGGTTTGACTCCACCTGCGGCCCTTTTCTGCATGTCATTCCTCCTCCACTCCCCCTTTAATGTCTCCCGTTGTCCTGTCACATGAAGGCCTAAATGTCCTAAAAATAATCCTAGAAAAGCCTTTTTGATCAGCTGAAAAATGCTTTGTCACGAAGCTAAAAAAAACAGAGCGTTTTTTCTGACACCATGAAAAGTTAACTTTTTAGGGATATACGTTCTCACAGGACAGCAACGCTACTATGAGTGAAAATGAGCACAACCCTAAACATATACAGCAGTAAAATGCAACATACAAATCAATGCAGCAGTAATATTAATCCAGAAACTCGGTAAACACTGTCAGGGAACATTTTACTCTCACTTCAAAACAGTAATTTTGCTGAAACATGCTTTTAGTAAGTTTTGAATGCAGGATTTCTACTTGCAGTGGAGTGTTTTCGCTCTGTGTATAAGTACATTTACTTAATTGATGTGAATACTTCTTCCACCCTGGGTATTTAGCTTATGACAGATTTGTTTAAGGAACCAAATTAAGATGCCTAATTTTATCCTTCACAGTTACAGTATTGTAGCCTTTACTTCTAATTACTTCCTTTGAGAAAAACATAGAAGTACATGCAGAAGTTAATAAACATTTGCTTCGTGATCAGGATGACTAGATTGTTGCCCTGTATGTGGTAACTGTAATGCTCATACTAAACATCCCACTCCCTTCTGGCACAGTCACTGACAACATCCGGCGTCTTCATTCTGGATTCTTGTCCAAATCATTATTCACACACAGTATGATGGGGTGTTAGTTTACTGATACCAGTACTGTACACACTGAATGTAATCAGGTATAAATAGAACAGTGTGTGGGAAATAGCACTGAGCATATGTACCTCCACTTTATTACTCAGAGAGACTGGAGGTTTGCTTACCAAACTGTGCTCACCGTAAAGGTGAGTTTAAACTTAGAAACGTCAAACTTGTTCACTAAGACAGTTTTATTAGATGCCAAATCATGAAGAAGCTGTGATAAGAGTAAGTTTCAGTGAACTCCCAGAGTGAAAGTCAATACACTGCCACAAGACAAGACAAACTTACTGTAATTGTAAACACACATCAGACTAGACATGTGTGAATCTGTAAGAATTTCAAAATTTCACTGTAGGGCTCAGGGCTTTACACACTGTTAAATCTCTCCAGCTATTTTAACTTAAAGGGGAATTATGTTGTGTTTTTAGCTTAATTTACCTTAACTGAACAGCTTTGGGGTCAGTGGTATGGTTATAGGATTTTTTTCTCGAGTTGAATGTGTGGTCACCTTGCTCCCCACTAGCGCCTGTGAGCAGAAAAAACTACCCTTGTACCTTTGGCCGGCGAGTCGCCAAACTCAGCGTCAGGAAGTATCGCGTGATATCAGGTCTTGCAATGTGACAAATTGCTTCACGGCACTGCACACATACGGCCATTCAGGAACCGGCTAACAAAGTAGCGATGGAGTTTTTCAGAGTTTTTCAAACTATCGTCATGGCCGTGCCGGCAAAAAAGAAACAGAAACTTAGGAAAGCATTGTTGGAGGAACAGAGAAAGAGGAATCGGCAGAATGGCCGAGCAAAGAGTCAGTCACAAGTAAACAGAGGAGTTGCAAATATCTATTCCGAAGCTGTAGAGGGAGCTCAAAATAAGGTCAAACTGCATAGCCCCTTTAACAGCTTAATCAACATGAGAAGTACTAAACAGCGAACTGTGAAATCACAATCACATAATCAGAAATGATCCTGCAATTTGTAATTTTCTTTAATCAAAAAAGGCTGTTTCCCATGCACCCGTCAACATCTTGCCGTGCTGTGTTGTCAACAAGCAACGACCGAACAACATCTTTTATCTGTCTCCGTTAGGTTTTTTTGTCTAACAAGGAACACAGCGATAAAAGCTTCAGACCATAAACAAACAAAATGGCTTTGAATGGTGCATCTTTAGTTCAAGCACTAAAGGACAGTTGAACAGATGAATCATTTGCTTGTGTGCTTTTGGATTAAATACGGTTGGCTTTTACCAGGCTCATAGAAAATTGGATCAATTTAGAAACATTAACATCACAAAATATGCCCATCTGGGTTTTTTGCATTGGAATGACAGGGTGGAATGTGCTCAGGTCAATGTGGTGTGTAATCTGCTTTCCACGGCACACTGTGTCCTGTCTACCCAACCGAGAGTTGCAAGTGATGCTCATTTGTGTGTTCACATGTATGTGAGTGTGTCGTTGATAATCTGAGGGCAGCAGAGACGAGCTCGGTCTGCAGCAGCTTGTTGCTAGTTTCCCTGCGCTCCACCTGGCAGGAGATAAACAAAGCAGCGGATGCTTTTGTCTCAGGAAAACATCCAATTAGTAAGTGACTGTACCAGTTCTACACATGAACTTGGTTGAATAATGATTTTAGAAAACAGAAAGCACAACCTTCTTCCAAATTAAATCTTTAATTTTTATGAGGGTCTATTTTCAGTAGATAACTAGTTCATATGAAGTTCGGTTCATGGCAAGGTTTTCAGATTTCATAGTGCATATTAGTAACTGTGTTTGAACCTGCTCTTTATTGTGGACTGCTGTCTGTTGTTTCTGTTATATGTGGACAAACATACATTAAATAACAGAGGTGATGTAAAAAATGAAACCTCATGACACCAACAGAGCTGGTATGTCTGTCTCCATGACACGTTCAGGAAAAAGCGAATAAGTGGCTCTTGAGTTGTCAACTCTGATTATGAAGGTCAAGAATAAATGGAGGAAGAAAAGTTTCGAAGCAGAAGTGATGTACAAAATCAAACAGTCGAGTGCAACAGCAACAAAAGGTGTAAAAGATATGAAGCAATAGTAACATGTGCTAATACAAAATAAACAGAACCTCATACAGATTTTCAAACGAACTACAAATGTTTCTTGGGCCTCACACAACGTGTTTTAGTGAGTATTACTGAACGTAAACAGAATAACTCCACAAGGCATCTTTAATGGTAATAACACAAGTCTCTTATTTGCACCCGAGCCAGCCTTTCCCCTAATGAGATGGAAAGCTTTGCCTAAATATTTATGAGGCACAGATTCTTTGTCATGAATTCTTCATGATTCCCCATACAGAATCCAATTAATATTTTTGTCACCACCTTTAGAGCTTTGCATGATCTGGCACTTGTTTACATCAGGGAGCTTCTACACATCGATCACAGACAGGTCTCTGAGGTCTTCCCATCAGTTCTTGCTTGTTGTTTTGCAGACGATGTAGACATCTCAAGACCAAGCTGTTTAGACCAGCCTTTTTATATTTTTTTATTTTTTTACTCTCCTCCGAATGTCATAACTTACAAAATCAAAAGTAAAAAGAGGCATTAAAAGTATAGATTAAATGCCTCTTACTTTTTTACTTCGGGAGTTATGACATTTTCTCTGGAAATGGTCTATAACGTTGGTTGCTTGTTTACCAAAGCCTAATGGAAAAGGTGAATAATGGCATTGTGACTGACAAACTTTTTCTGCTGTGGAAGCATATAGAGTCAAATTCAAATAGTTGTATTGTCATGACATATCAGAAACCTATATTGCCAAAGCACTCCATCAAATTATTAATAAGTCTTCATTGAGCTTTGCCGACACTAAGGCGGATGGTAATGTCATCTGCAGACAAACAAGTCCCGGTATTTACTTGCATCTCCACAACCATCATCGTAACAACATGAATACTTTCATGGGCTTAAAAACGACAGGACATTCATTAAAAATAATATCCTAAAAGGAGTACACAGGATGTCATGTGGATAGTGGTTGTACCCTGTTTGGGACTTTTCAGAGACCAAGGTCCACATCCACATCCTGAGTGAGGTAGTCTATAAGTTGCAAAGGCACTTCGGGCAAGGTGAGGAAATATTGTGCTTTTGGTTGAAATATTGAAAAGCAAACAGCACTTGTCTCATGTCATGTGTTGCTGACACTTTCAATATTTTACTAAAACTACAATCCTTCTCTACCCTCTATCAAGTGGTTTGCGTTGTTACAACGTGCTTTAGTTGCCATGTGCAGATATTGTAGTCAAACAGTTAAATTATGATTATGTTGACAATTTTTGTACTATGGCAACCGCACTTTACTTTACAAAACCTTTATTTGACGCCACTTTACTTCAGTCTACCTTCTGCTCATTGTCTACTGTTCGCTTGTTTTTTTTTGTGTGCTTACTTGTTTGTTTGTTTTTGCCGTTATTGTTGAGAATGCTACTGTAACTAAGGAATTTCCCCGCTGTGGGATGAATAAAGTATTATCTTATCTTATCTTATCTTAGTAAGATTTAGCACATCCATCCAGAAAGAACATTTCACGACTTTGCGGATCCATTAGTTTTAAAAATATGTTCAAATTATTTGTATGACGTGTTTAATCCAGACGTATTTGCAAATTATAAAAACATAACATTACATAGATAGCATTTTTTTTAAATATCAAGGACAAAATGACAAGGGATACAACAGAGAGAGAGATAACTGTGGTTGCTAATTGCTGTATGAGTGTAATGTAGATCAGGGATTTCCATGGGACCTTACCTGTGGTGGGACTCAAATACAAAGGTTTGAGATCATTTGAGGTCATTTGCGGCTTTCTGTAGACTGAGACTACTGTAAATCTCCCATTCCATGGGGGTGCTGATTAAAATGTCACGACCAAACGTAACAATGGACAAAACTATTCCCCTTAGGAAACCTGTCAGTGACACTGTTGGCAGTTGCTTGTTGAGTTCTGGTGACACTGTTCAAACCATTTAAATCAATTGGCTTTTGTCTGTCTGCCTTCCAACATGGCTACCAGAGCATCACACCATGCCAAAGTGCTCTCTACTCTACCACAAGTTATTTTTCTCTTCTTTGTTCACTCTTCATCTTAAATGTTGTTGAGCCAAAGTCATTGGCACTCTGCAGCTCATTTGCTGTCCATCTTTCTCAGCCTCTTCATGTTGCCGTGGCTTCCCTCCACATCTTGAGTGCAACATTTCAATTGGCTCTCCGCAGGGCATTCTAACTTTATTATTAGAATCCTGACAATCGGGAGAATAGTTATAGGATGTCAGGAGGAGGCTCTCCCTGGCTGATGGACAAAGCTATTAGTGGTGCGTTTCTTTCTTTGTTAGTACATTTGAACTTAAAGAGGCAGAAGGGATGGCATCTGTGTGACGTGGAGGGCTGAATGAGTCTCATGAGCAGCCTAGGAATAGAAATGCAGAGCTCGGTGCCCGCAGTCAGTGGTGACGGTTGCTAGTGTCTTGTCACAGGACGTGAATCAGTTGTCACAGAAGATTAGCAATGTAAATCCCACTTGCTCTTTGTGTAACTCAGACAACATGAAACGAAACGCTGGAGAAATGCTCAGTGTGCAAAGAGAGAAATATTCAACAAAACAAAATCACTCAGTTGTTAAATTTAGAGTTTGAAGAAGGATAATGATCTCTGCGGAATGGGTTTCCTTGCTGATGGGGGTGATTAGTGAGCATGATGGTTTGAAGTGCCACCCATTAGGTCCTGGATTTGAGCCTGTCACTGAGGCGGGACTCAGGCTTGGGGACCCTGCCTCTTGAACCTGCATCTCATTAATTATCACCCTGTCAGGTGTGTTATATAGAAATAAAGGCATAACAAAGAAATGTGATTGCCATGCCCTTATCAGCAGGGAGCAGAATGAGGAAATAAAACCGTCTCTTCCCTCAACTCTCAGCTAATGAAGGGATCACTCATCCTTTTATAACTGATCTCGGCAAATCCTGCAGGCTCAACAACAGGGAGAGTTTGAATCTTGTCACCTCGGCTGCTCTTTACTTTCTGCATGGTCACTTCAGACTGAAATAGGCTCTTTTAGCTAAAGAATCTGAGCAGAGAGTCAGTATTTGTTGATTAGTCAGCACGAATACACTCAACTACATGGATTACATAACAAATGACATAACAAATTGAAATAGCTGATTTGTGTAAATGATCTGCTTAAACTGAATCGTTGGCATCCAATAGGACCGGTACCTACCTGACCCATTGCCTATTATGGTCTCATGGAACCGTTGGCTCTTTTTTACTTGTTGTATGGGCATGTCCAGTGGTTTTCAAGGTTTTTAAGGAGAAGGTTATTACTACCCTTCCAGAAATATAAATAGTACGGTTACCAATAGACCCTGCTGTGCATCATCTGTCTAAATGATGATTTCTAACTTTCCCTTAGGGACAAAACATGTAACGTCTGGCTGGAAGGCCTGACTGCAACAAAGGAGGTTGTAGTCCAGCGTTGGAAACTTCTTCACAATAGTTCAAGTAGCTCTTTGGACATTCCTTACCTGGAACTATCATCAGCAAGAGTCAATGATGCAAAACAAATTTTGTATGAATTTTATTTTAGATCTTCTGTCTACCATTAAGGCTGCTCTGTCAGTGAAGACAATGCTGTGTGTTGGTTGGTTGTCCCTGAGAGGCGATTGGCAACACAAAAACATACACAGTGCATCATACACAACACAGCAAAAATATCCATATGTCCTGCTTTGTCACTGCGAGTCATAGAAAAATAAGACACAATGGCATGATGGTTATAGTTTGTTTAAAAAAACAAAACAATAGCAGATGGAACAAAGGACAATCTGTATCTAGTTGTGTTACCTTTGGGGAGACTAAACCTCCGCCCTGATGGAACCATCTGGAACTCAACATGAAAAGGATGTTTAGGGTCCAAAGTAAACGTCTGTGCCTTTGAGATGCCACTTACTTCATAAAGATGGAGTTTGAGGCGTTGTGGGGTTAACGATCAAAATCTAATGGCCAACCTGTCAATTGTCTGTAAATTGTTTGTGTTGCATTAAACAATAGGTGACGAAAAAAGAAAGAATCACTGGCGTCCAAAGCTCGGGCTATAAAGTGATTTTAAACTACTTGTTGTCTACAACCAGGTATTTAAATCCATTTTCCTCCAGCAAAAAGAGACAGCTTCTGTATTAGAAATAATATCTAAGGCATCACATAAGCAGAGCAAGAGCTGCAGCAGTAGCAACAAAGAGGAATAGGAGGCAATTCCAAGAAGGGTATCTGGGTTTACAGTATGTGTACTCGTACATCCTATTAAGGCTTGAGTATCTGTTAAGCTTTGCCGTTATTAGTCTTTCTACTCCTGCTGACAATTACAGCAAAGTGGTTGGCCCTTTACAGTTGTCGTAAAGGGCCCACAATTCGAATCTTGGTTTGCTCTGGATATTCTGCATGTGTCTGTAGACTTGACATTTATCAAACATTAAGTCTGGGAAATGGCCAAAACTTTATTTTGAAAGAATTATTTTTAGTATTTTCATTGCCTATTGATTATTAGACTTACTGGTGTTTTTCTTCATTGTGTACACTGAAAGAAGTGGCGCAACTACAGAGAAAAGAGCCCACTCTGAGACCTTACACACAACTCACCACGCAGAGGACTCAATACAAGATTGGCAGGTGGCTCAGTTATGAATTATGATTTCTATTTGCTCTGCTGGATAGTTCTGAAATCTGAGCACTTGACCTCACCCTGGAGCCTCACGCTACGGCTTCAACTAGAACAGCTTAATAGTACTTCTGCCATGTTGTTTTTTAGAGTCGCTTCTTACTCCCTCATCATGCAAATAAATACAAAATTGTTATAGGGTTGTAAAGGTATGTCCAAGCAACAAGGTTGCCATAGCCACTAAATCTGGGATGTTGTCTCCCCATGAAGCCAGATTGACAGGCAGCTGCAGAGTTAAAGCTTGCAGCAGTATAATTTCCCTTTAAATGATCAGAGTGATGGGTTAGAATCCCAATCAACTGCAGCAGTTTTTCAGGATTTCATCAGCAGCAAGGAAGTTGTAAAAGATTACTAATTGCTCTTACTGCTATGATTGCTATATGATGAGGTGCTCAGGGACGCTTGCTCACTGAGGCTCAGGAATATGTGTAATGAGAGTCATTTGTGAGCTCAGTTCAAATACATGGCACCAGACAGACTGCCACAGATGTATCCACAGAGAGGCACTGAGGCTGCTATTAGATCATATTTTAATTTTAGCATTTGAAAAAAAATCGAAGTAGTTTCGAAATAGTATTGAGTAAAAGTTGATATATTCCAGTCTGTGATTATCCATCAACATACATTCCTTTAATTTTAGTCTAAATAATTCCTAATTTCTGCTTTTCAAACTCAAACTATAAATGAGGTTTATTGACTACAAATTAACTGTAAAACTAAAGTTAATAAGTTAGGGTTACGTAGTGTTGAAAACGTCAACAAAATGTTGAACAAAGGGACAAAAACGTAAGAAAAAGTTATAAACATTGATAAAAAGCGTTGATTTTGACGGGAAGACAACACAAGGGTCAAGATAAACTGAAGGAATAAGTGTTCCTTTATGTGTTGAGGAATTCCATGGCATTCATGAGCAAGTAGCAAGTTTGTTTAGCTTGATATATTTGTGTAGTTGTATGTTTGTATCTGTATTATCCTGTAAATGTGTCCTATGTAACTGTGTTATTGAAGTAGCCAATAAAGTTGAAAAACTGATTCATCCCTCCAGCTGAAGTCCTTTTCAGTTCAACACAGGAATGTTTTCCATGTTGATTTAGGAGTTATTCTTTCCATCAATTGATGTACAAAAACCTGCTCCACAATCTCATTGTTTTCGTGGAGCTTTTTCTTTTGCCATTTGTAATGCTTTTGCACAGGAAGAAGTCAATCAGTCATGAGTTTTATTGTCTGTGCCAGTGGCAGGTGCAACTTGAGGGAATGACATAGTGTGGGTTTTGGAAAGTACTTTAAGCTGGAAGCATATGAAGAAGTCTGAGTTGATTAATTGGAACAATGTGCGCAGTTGCTCAAGGCTTGTGAATATCCTGTCAGGGTATAGGCTCTTCAGACCCACCGGTCCAAGGCAAGAATCTGGAATCAGTTCCGTCTGATGGAATAAGGTGGCTGTTGCAGACAGGTGTTGACCTAAAAGTGGTAGACCACCTAAAGTGTTGTCTCATTTGCGCTCAGATCTTGGCAATTCTTTATCCCGCCTGCAAAACTCTGATTGGCTCGGTTGTTTTTTTTCACCTGATCTATTTTATCACTGAAAAAATTGGAGACGTTGACAGCGGTTCAAGAGGTCTACTGTAAATCTCTCTTGAAAATAGGACACCATATTGGACAATGTACAAAACGTCTGGAAACAACAAAAATACTATATCCTAATATATTTCTTAGTGTGATGTGTCTCACAACCAGCCAGATGTGAAATTGACTACCAGATTCTTTTTGAGGTTTGCAAAGTCTGGAAAAGTGTGGATGCTTAATTTCTATTGATGTAGGGGTTTGTGGATCAAACTGACCTCATGAAGTGGATTTGGTGGGAGATGGCCGCAAACTATCCACAAACAAAACAGATTGTTTGTCAGTAACACTATAAAATTCCATTTTCATTACATTTGTTAAATTACAGCAGACGTCCACTCTATTTTTAGTGCCACAGCCATCCCTAGCGTCCCCTGATGTTACTTTCATAAAACTAGTTTGGTTCTATATACAGCAGTAAATAAATCACATTTGAAAAAAGAGAGTACTATTGGTATTGACGGATACTCTGAATACAGATATTGGTATCAGGAGAGAAAAGTCAGATCGCTGCAACCCTAATTTTATATTTTTCAAGTCTCAAGGTGATTTGGAAACCTGTTGCTTATTATCCACCTGCCACCATCTTCTGATTCAGTTGCGTGCCTACCTTACATCCACACGTTGTGATGATCTTTAGCTATAGAGTTAAACATCATACAGAAAAAAACTGAGAGGAAACAGGAGTCTGTAAAACTACTGTGTAGTTCACATCATGCTGTGATACCGTTATCACTTGGTTTGTCAGTGAGTCAGTGCTGTTTAAGCGTACACTGTCATTAAATCATGCAGTGTTTTTTTCAGACTGCAGTCAGGAAGATAAACCTCTCTCCGTTGTTCTGCTTCAGGAACAGCCTGTTACATCATGTCCATAGTACATGCTCTTGCACAACGAGACAAAGTCAAGGCTCCCTGACAAAGGCAGCATCCTCTGTATGCACTCCAGAGATCGTGAGAACACCTCTAACTCCACCTGCTGGTCTGTGTTTTTGCCTCATCCACCCACATCAACCTCGAACAGTGACAGAGAACGTGTGAGAAAATATATATCAGGAGGCTTACAGCAATTTCTTTAGACAAACAGGTGATTATTCTAAAATGGACTGAAAATGACCATGACCTTTCTTGCTAAGAATCTGGCTTTTCATTTGCACCCTGTGTAATGGGATTTGCTGTCAGTTTGCTCCCACCTACGCACTGGACATGTTATTAAAGATCTTCTAACTCTTTTGTAAAATGCCCTCACTGCCCTTTACTTATCTCACCACTTCTTTCCTTGCTGAAGCTATGAATACGATAACAGCTGTTAATCCCTGATACTATAATAACTTGTTGTTTGTACAGTCAATCTGGTTATTTTTTTAGTTTTAGTTTTGGGACTTCTGCTGTCCAGTATGTTTATATTCTGTACTTTAGTGACACTGTCCAGTATGTTCATATTCTGTACTTTAGTGATATTAAATGTTCTATAGTTAGTGTATTTTATATACTGCCTTGTTTGTCTATGTTGCATTGACGACATGATAAGATAAGACTTTATTGAACCCCAAAAGAGAAATCTAAGAAAATCTAAAATCTGGAGATGTCACACTTCTGTTTTTATATGTAAGCGATGACAAGTTATCTCAATGTAAACTTGATCTTTTGACTGTCATTTGATGTCTACTTTTTCAACTAATTATTTTAATAGTGGAACAACACTGAAAGCCTGTCACTGTGGAGGGCTTATTGCGGACATGCGGCTACTACCACTCTCAAACCGCTGGACTCAGTGTATCACTCTGCCCTCACATTCATCCATGAAGATACCTACACACAGGGGTAGGGACACACTCCCTACCCCTGCACGTTTGAAGATTGTAATTTCAGATCACTTCACTTCTGTGTGTGACTGTTTTCATTGAACATGAGGGGAACCTCAATGATTTCCAAGATTCTCAAATAAAGGTTATGAAGGAATGAAGAGTCACAATACAGCAATGTAAAAATGATGTTTTTATATAATGACGTCTATTTTATATACTGCTAAATGATTCACCTGTAATCTACAACAATGCACTATATTAGATAAAGTGATATGTTTTGGATAAAAATCTGAATCCTGAAAAGAATTGAATTCACCCAATTTCATTCTTTATCTACCATTACCACCACTAGTGGTGAAAGTTGTACTAAGATCTAGAAGAATACTGTTTTCCAAGTAAATGTCCTGCATTCAAAATCTTACTTAAGTAAAAGTACAACAGTATTAGCATCAAAGTACCAAAAGTAAATTTATATCATTAGATTATAATTATATAATACATATAATACATTAATGTGTACATTGTTTTTTCTTAAATACTTTACCACTTTTCCAGTTTTGCTAAACATTGATAAATAAGGACAAGTAAGTGTTATGAATATTTACATTAGACTCTTTTTTTTTTCCTGTACGGACTTTCAAAATAAAGCGCATTTTAATCCCAAACTCTTAAACCATGTTTCATTCAATTAAGATGGTAAAAAGTGAAAAAAAATTCCCATGTCCCATTCCCATTCCCAAATTTTGTTAGCTGTTAGTTGGTCTCTTTCATCAACATGTACGAATATTGTGACCCTCATCCCCAGCTAGGGCATTAGTGAGGAAATGTGCTGTGAAAATGAACATGATTTTTTTGATGATTTTCATGAGTTTGATTTGAGTGTGTATTTTTTTATACACTAAAAAAATCAAACATATGCGCCCCCCCGAAATGAACTTGAAACCCTTTTGGTAACCAAAATCCACCATTTACGGATGTGACGCTTTTATTTTGAAGGCTTCGTTTCCGGAAGTGTCCTTGCTGTCTGTTTAACTTGACATCGCTCTTTTAGTTTGGAAGAAAACTTCAGTTCACGGAGAAATTCAATGAGGAGGTGGACGCTAACCATGGAGCTCCTGTAAAAAGTCCCGAAAGTGTTTGGAAAAAAGCCGCCGGAGACTGCAGGGTCCCTTCTTTTACATTTCCTGGTCGAAAACTGTAAGTTAAACCAAAGTTTAAATGAACTTTTGAAATAAAGTTAGTTTCAACTGTGTTTTCCCAAGATTTCGCTAGGCTGCTAGCTTAACGTTAATTGTGTTCAAACCAGGACCCACAAATTTTCTGTTAAACTTAATTTAATTGGACGTAACGTAGTTAACGTTAGATACAATGGGTCTGCGTTGGCTAACGTAACGTAACAGAGTTTGGCGTAGCTCATTTTCACTTATTGTATTTTGGGTTCCTAATATTTTGGGTAACGTTAACTTACTTACTATATGTAAGTTTTAGTATTTGGTGACTTGAAAGAGGGTTATTATTGTCATTGTCTAATTATTGTTTATGTAATTATTGTTTCATTGTTTTGCTTTGGTATTAGAAGCATTCTTCTCATAACTTTAACGTTACCTAGCTAATATCCTCGGGACTTTTATTATTATTTTGTCGTTTTTTTAATAGCTGAATAGCTAAACCAACGTACTCAACAAAAGAAGCTCATTAGTGCTTTTATATTTAGAAAGAATACACATATAAAACCGACTAATTCATATTAATTACGTTGCCATCCAGAGAGAAAAACGAAGACATTTTTATGAGATAAAGTAATATTTTCTTCAGATTATTTACTTTTATGGACCTTGAATAATTGTAGTTAAAGCAAGTTAAATTATGCTAGCTTTGTATGTGAAAACGTTTACCACAGCTAATTTATTCATCACCATTAACGTGCAAGCCAAATCATGAATCACTGTGGTGAACCTCCAGTTTGGCTCCCATCCACATTTGCTGCATAGAAGGCAGTAGCAGCCAACACAAAGCCAGTTTAAAGCTACTTTTGGTCCAGTGTTGGCTTTTATTATCAATCTCAGACTCCTGCAGTCTTTATTTGGGTATACCTCTGTAGTATAAAGATGTTCAGGAAAACTCTCCCTCCTGAGGTGCTGCATGACCTGCTGGCAGCCCTCTCAGCTGGAGCCCTCTCTGCACTTCTGATGATGTCTTCCGGGCAAAAAACTGAGTAGCATAACAAAAGATTGTATTTTCTTTTGTATTAACGTACATGCACAATAACAACATTTGTATCCTACCTCACTATCACAGCTAACAGTTGGCTGCTTAGAAAATAATCCTTGCAAAACACTTGCTTGCATAGCCCATATCTGATGTTGTTCTGATGTTAGTAGGAGAGTTATCATAATAAAGCACATTTCCACATTACTCAGTGATTTTTCATGACGCAAATGTAATCACCTGGCACCAATCATCTTGTTTTCTCAGGAAACAGGCATTTATTTGTAGCTCAGCCAGGTAAAGAGGAGGCAAGTCCACTATCGACCCTTGTTGGTATTATTAGCAAACCTGGCCTGCAGTAAGGTCAACATGGTACAGACCCCATAGTGTTTCGATTTTTATGAACGTTTCAAGAAAATATACTGTACAGTACAGTACAGTACTCTTGTGGTGTAGTATTTTAATAGAAAGGATGTCATTTTAAAGTCATATGATTTATTCAGATGTTACATGCTTCTGAACTTAAATCAAAATGTTTAACTTAATCTGAAACAGGAATCTTGCAGGAATATAATTTAAGGGCCCAGTTATATATGAAAACTTTACAAATGGCTTTTGGAATTTCAGCTTTTAGTTTAATTGTGTTTAGTCACTGCTGGGATTGCTTGGAAATTATAATTTCTGACAAAGAGGAAGACATTTCTCCAGAATGTGCCAGGAAATGCTTCCTGACAGGACTGCATGACAGTCTTCCTGAGTGTAGGGTTGCGTCTGTGTTTATGGTTTCAATCATTGTAGGCCCTATTGTAGACCTTATTTGACTTTGCAGCATTTTACTTATCTTCCTAGTCTCACTTTACTGCAACAACTTTGAAATTATGCCCTAAATAAGCAGCCCTTTCTGAGTCTAATACTCAGAAAGGCTGCTTTTGTGCTAAGACCTTGATAACAAAAGTAGTAGTTTTTCTTGGCATACTGTGATAGCCTACTCAGTTCCTCCTGCCCCTTTCCTCAATCCTCTTTATTATTTTCCCCTCCAATGTGATTTCTGACTATGATGTAGTTGAGGGCCATGTGGAAAAACTCCTAGAACTTGGGATCAGTGTCGCAGTGCTATCATGTGAGTCTCTGAAAGACAAAGAGTTGTTTGTGCAGGGTCTTAATGTGGCCACCACTGCACTAGTTTAAAGTCTGGGCTGTCTTTTCTGTCAAACAGTCTGACCTCACAGCAGCCCAAACTAAAAGTCCACTGAACCATCCCTCAGGGGGAAGTGTAAACAAAGACAGGGTATTTGACTGGTGGTTGGATTACACGGGGAAGTCAGCCTTTATGTCCATGATACCTCTTCAAGTAAGCTACTACTGTAACTATTACTGCTGTACTACAACTGTTAGTGCTGAAACAATTAGATTCATTGATTGACAATTATTTTGGTAAATGATGAATGGTTTGAGTCGTTTTTTTTTAAAGAAAAAAACATTCCAACTTTTGTTTGAAACTTTGCTTTAAAGGCACTGTCACCTTTTTGTTTTTAGTTGAGCACAAGTAACAAGACCTAAGTGATTTACTGGAATTATGGAGCAGGTCAGAGATATATCCAGCAGTGCCTGACCATGCAAGGCAGAACCAGATGAATTCTGAACTTTGTGATAAGAAGCCATTTTATTTCATAGAAAAAATTATCAGCAGGTCGTGCTAGAAAAAAAAAGGGTCAGTTGAAACCCTAATTGAGATACAGTAATATCAGCAATTAAATCTGTGCTAAATTATCACTTTTGCACATACAACTGCAGCCACTCATAACAATACCACTGTTACTACACTGACTGCCGCTACTACTTTTGCTAATACCAGGTTTATTTATTCAGAAATTCTTGCAGAGATTTAAATATCTCTTGCAAGTAAGAGCAAAGTGTATGAGGGTTTAAGAGCTTACAGAAAACTAACTTATGATGCTATCCAATGTCATCGTTATTGTCTCTTAATTCAGCTAAGGATGTATATTTTGGGAACTCGGATACCAAAGCTTTCTAAATTAAAACAAAACTGAACCATGGCTTCTGGATGCAATAATGAAATCTGACTTTGTCATACTTTCCTTCATAATAAGTTTGATAGGTTTATTGAGTAAAGTGCCAAATGAGGCAAATGGTTTATAAATAGTGGCAGCAACAAAAGCACACAGTATAATTCCCTAACACAGCAGGATAAGATACAACTATTGTTAAGGCTCAAGGTGTTCGTGGGTTACGTAGGACAATCTGTTGATAATCTGCTGTTAAAATAAAAACAACATTGGTATTTTTCAGTTTTCTGATATTTTATGATTGTTGGGTTGCTGCTTTAATGGTTTGTTAGTGGTACTGATGGCATACAAGATTGTATCATGAACTTTACAATGTGAAGCTGGAAACAAACTACTATTTAAATGGAAGTAGCAAGGGGCCAAATATTGAGCCTTGTGGGACAACAAGCAACGATTTCGTCCACCGACCAGTTACTGTACTACACCTAATGCTGCTTCTTTTACTAGTGTGAGCCAGTTCAATTCTGAAATGCACATCTGTTCCACAGCTGGAAGGTGCATGCGTGCGTGCGTGTGAAAAGCATATTTCTTTTTGGAGTTGAAAGACCTTGAGTGAAATGTACAACTCCCAATCAGTATCAGTTAAAGGATAATGGTGGTATTGTGTTTGTCTAGAAATCCTACGAAAAGACCAAAACCAGCAAAAGTTAGTCCGTCTCTTAATACTTTGACTTACCTACCTCGTCTGTGGCACGCATCCCGAAACCCCATGTATTCCTACTAAAAGTGTAAAGATCTAAATGTAAAATCGGTTCACAAATTTATGTTTTAATTAAAGACAGGCTATGTTATCTTCTGTAACAGCTGGCCACTCTAGCTTTAGCTAACCTTCCTCAAACAAGATTAAAATGTATCTATTGGGGACTATTTTATGCTGTGGATTTATACACATTTAGTGCTTTGGTAGGTATTTACAGCAGCAGGACGATGTAGTATTCAGACAAAATAACAGTGTCCATAGTTAAAGGAACATGTCACCCAGTGCAACAGTGTGGCTTATTAATGCATTTCTAATAGTTCTGGCACAACAATGGAGCTGTAAGGCACAGGTAGGATATATCATGTTTTGGCAAAATTCCCTATACTCAAATCATTGTCGGTTTTGGTCTTGTCAGGGCAACAGAAAAATGGCACTAGCTGAGTAAAGTCTTCAGAGTTTTGTCTGAAGGCTTGAGGGAAGGAGGCCACAGGGGTCATCAGGGATGTCAGTACCAGGCATTAGTGTTTGGTTTTGGGGTGGATAACTAACCTGCTCAGGAATGTGTGTAGTGCTCACTCCTACACTATGGGATTATCAATCATCATTACAGACACTTGTTCATATGGTTGAAGAGATGGACCCTCATCTGTGGGGTTTTCACTTGAGGTTCTGGTCGGAACATTCTTCATGGATGACCTGCTCATCACATATGCAAAAAGAAGTATTTCAGCCTGGCGTTTTAAAGTGCCTGGTTTTATGAGTCTGAAGAAAGGACAGGCTAGTTTACTTGGCAAGTTTCAATGCCATTTCAGCCGCATGACTAGCACACAACAGCACATGTTTTTCCTGGTCTAATTATTTTTTTTAGATTTTTTTTTCTCCAGCATAAAGTAAACCCAAATTCCGAATTGCACGCGGGCTGATAAGATGCTGTTTTCCACTGAATTGGATTTCTCATGAAACTCACATTAGCAGATTACATGTGGCTTCTATCACAAGACAACAGAGACAGAAGGAAAGCTTTTGCAATTATGGTAACACACTGTGATTTGTTTTAGATTTCAAAATGTTTTCATCCTACTTTTCTCTACATTTGATTGCACCATGACCAGAAGGCCGTACACAATAGTTGAGAAGCGCATAACCACACACTGGTGTTTGGTCTCTTTATACCATTTATTGAGAAAAAAAAATGTTTTTAGGAAAAGGAACAAGATTTAGGTTTCTCCCATGGGGTGAAACAAGCAGCTGACCAAATACGGCTTCCACCCTGGTGATAGTGAGTGATGGTTTTGCATCAAAATCTGGAAATAACTGGAGGAAAAATTATTAGTACTAGAATCTGTGTCACAAATAGCCCATGAGAACTGTAACATTCAATTGGAAAGCTGTTTTTTTTTTGGATATTTGAAGGCATTGAAGACCTGCTTTGTCCTTTTGAGTTACATTCAATAGTTCATGTGGGGGTCTAGTTCACCAGAATAATACAGCTTAATGATATGATTATGGAGTAGTGCAAACACAAAGCAGTGTGTATGATGTTGTGGAAGAAACTCCCCTTTCTATGGTGTGTGTGTAAATTAAGCAATGAAGCTCTTAAGGCCCCTTGTTTTAACAGCAGACCCCAGCCCCCCCCAGCTCATATTGAGGCCATTGGTTTAATTAGTCTCTTAATGCCCATGTTTTACCCTGCTGGGAGTGACACTATGACCCCTAAGAGGGAGGAAATGAAGTAAACCCTGCAGTCCCTGCCCCCCCTCTATCATTGGACTTCTGAACAAATAGTCTCTGTTTTATGTTGTTAGTTTTGGGCTTCAGTTCCCTCTGAACATATTGTACCATCTCAACCCCTTTTAAATCAGATTTAGTTTGAAGTGATAAGTGGTCAGTGCAAGTAAAGGAGAGACATGTGATAAGTGTTTGAATTCATTGGTCACGGAGATACTGTCCAACTTTGTTATGGAAGTTTGAGATGCCGAGCATGCCAGTGCTACTAGGCCTGAGACCCCTGGGAGAATAGTGCCATTCTTCCGGATAGGAGCCTGCCCATGAGCACCCGTGACTGCCGGAAATAAGTTTGTCGGATATCATTTTGTTTTTGTCTCTCAGAGACTTTCTTTTGTGGCTCAGACTACATGGTTAATTTGATGCAGCAGTCATTTGAGAAGGAAAAATGAGAGCTTGTACCATAACAGGATTAGTGATAACACTATTATGTTTTTTTGTTTGTTTTTTTCAAATGGAAATGTAAAAATACACAGGCAGGCTTTACATTTGAAAACTGATGCTTGTAAGGGAGAAAAGCAATAATCTAAGCGGTAAAACATAATAGTGATTAGGCTGCTGCTAATTATTGATTAATCTTTGGAGTATTTCTTTGATGAATCAGTTAATTGGCTGGTCTGTAAAATTAAAAAAAGTCTTAATTTCTTGTTTGTGTTTAATTTCTTTGAGATAATATAATCACAAGGTCATTTTAGTGGTTGTTACAGAGAGTCCTTTAGAGTTCCTTGTCTTCTCTCTTGTTTTTTTTCACTCAACCTCTCTCTTCTCTTTTTCAGATTCATTGAGCACAAGATGATGTCCGACGCCAGTGATATGTTGGCAGCAGCCTTGGAGCAAATGGATGGGATCATAGCAGGTAACCACATTGTACACTTGGACTTTAAGACCATAGCACTTTTATAAGTGGGCATGGTGGCATACTATGGGGTCTAGCCACATCTGGAAACCATTGAATTTCAATCTGGGAGTACTACGTCTAGTGGACGGTAACACAATGTGCCCTTCACTTTCCACATCTAGCTGCAGTTTAATGTAATCCCCCCTAAATATACATACAAGTTTGGAATAATGCTGAAAGTGTGCTACTGGATCACTGTTCCTTTCTGCCTCCAACGCATTCCTCCACCATGAGAAATGAAAGAAAGTTTCCATTGTCCATGCAGTGACGGAAACTAATGATTATTCAAGCTCTGTGAATTTGGAATACAAACTCCTGCTTGGGAAATTTTGGCCACTCTGTACTTGTGCCACTGCAGATGAGCAGAGCAGGCTTCCCTTTCAGAGTCCCCACTTTTCCGCTGATGTGTGTAATTATAGCACTGACCTTTCCAATGGGAGCAAGGCAGCTGACTGTTTCCGCAGAAACCACAGCCATCATCAAGCCCCACTAAAAGCTACTGTGGGGAAGCCATGATTGTTTACATATTTATTTATTTAGCTCCTTATTTGTTACCGTTGGTCATCTTCAGTATGGCTGACATTTAAGATAGATGACAGATGGAGTGGATTAGGCAGCAGCACACGATTGGAACATCATGCACTTGAGTTCAGTCAACAACATGTTGTTGCATTTGCTTCCAAGAAAAATCTGAAAGTATGGTTTCCACAGTTACAGGAGAAGATTCAATTGTTATACTGTCTCACATGATGTTTGATAGAGGCCCTATGAACATTTGCTTGCCGTGTGTGTTTGTGTGCGAGAGAATGCTACCTAAATATAGTTATCATCTTGTTATTTTGCTCAAATGAGTAGGAATAAAATGATTGCTAAAGGATGCTTAATGTCCTCAGTGTAAAAGATTGAGTGATTTAAATAACACAATGTTCTCATGGGAAATGAAGTAAGATACAAATCTTTTCATGGAATACTTAATTGAATTAAGTAGATAAACCGCAGTAATTATCATAGGACTGGATTGCCCATAAAGTTGTCATGCAACATACTAGATGAGGCCATGGGGAAATTCATTGGCTTACATTAAACTGTTCCTCACACAAATACCCTAAGTCACAAAATAGTCTTGTAGTAGTCCTTACAAAAGTCTTCCAGTTCTTTGAGATTTCTGGGCTGTCTGTCACGCACTGCTAAGGTCTATCCATACATTTTCAATTATGTTGAGGTCAGGAGCTTGTGAAGGCCATGGCAAAACCTTCAGTTTACACCTCTTGATGTAATCCACCGTGGATTTTGAGGTGTGCTTATAATCATTATTCATTTGTAGAAGCCATCCTCTCTTTAACTTCAGCTTTTTCACAGATGGCATCAAGTTAGCATCCAAATTTTGCTTAAATATTATTCAATCCATTTTTCCTTCTACTCGTGAAATGTTCCCTGTGCCACTGGCTGCAATAAAACACCAAAGCATGATTGATTCATCCCCATGCTTACCAGTTGGACAGAGGTTCTTTTCATTGAACTCTGTGCCCTTTCTTCTCCAAACGTACCTGTGCTCATTCCGGCCAAAAAGTTCTATTTTAACCTCATCAGTCCACAGAACTTGTTTCCACAATGCATCAGGCTTGTCTATATGTTCATTTGCAAACTTCAAACGCTGATTTTTGTGGTGAGGACGTAGAAGAGGTTTTCTTCTGATGACTTCCATGAAGACCATATTTGTACAAGTATCTCTTTTATAGTGAAATGGTGTACCACAACTCCAGTATCTGTTAGGTCTTTATGGATGGATTGTGCAGTCCAAACGTGGGTTTGGACTTGCTTTTCTCACAATCCTGCGAGCTGTTCTGTCTGATATTATTCTTGGTCTTCCAGATCTTGCTTTAACATCCACTGTTCCTGATGACGGCCATTTCTTAATTACATTCCAAACAAAGGATATTGGCATCTGAAAACGCTTTGCTATCTTCTTATAGCCATCTCCTGATTTGTGAGCGTCAACTATTTGCAAAGTAATGGATGAAGTAATAACACTAACATCAGACTAGATACTGTATGTAACATCACTACTCTTAGAAACATTGAAATCACAACTACACAAATAAGCTATGCAATTAATGAAAGGAATTCCCCCAAAATGTGCATTTTGTTGATTTTGAAGTTGTGGGATTTTGTCTGTGTATCTGATTAATCGTCTGTCTAGTTATCTTTGAGTCTGCTTTGCTACAAGTGCTATTATCTAAACCAGGGGTCTTCAACGTTTTCCAGGCCAAGGACCCCCAAACTGATGGCGAGATGGAGCGGGGACCCCCTAATTATATATTTTGTATAAAATTGTGTTAAATCAAACTGGTCCTATAGCGCCATGTGTGCATTGATGACTGAAAGACATCTTCTGCCTCCATTTATCTGTTTACTACAGTGTGTTGAATTCATGTTAATGTGTATTTAAAGACATTTCAATTAGTGGAAAAAATTGCAGGGGGGGGGGGTTGGGGGGGATATAAAAAAAAAAGTCTAATCAACCAAAACTTTCGCGACCCCCATGCAGTACCCCCTAGGGGTCGCGGACCCCCTGTTGAAGACCCCTGATCCAAACCATTGATTACCTCTCTAATGATAGAGATATCACTTAATCAGAATTAGGAGCTATGATGGGTTTGACGAGAGACACCTAGCTGACAAGACGAGACACAAGTTTGGGTTCACGAGATCAAGACGAGATTTTGACACCATTTATTAAAAAAAAAAAAAAAAAAAAAAGCCTGGAAAAATAGTCCTTTATTCAATCAAAACTCACAAAATGAAAAACGAGCACTGAAAGGTTTTGCTACTAACTCAAATGGCTGTATAACTAACTGTTACACTGGTACTTATTTCATATGGTGGAGAGATAGTTTCTTCACTAACTGAGGTTACAATGTAACCAAGCGTTTTCTGGCAGTAGTTGAGACCAAACGTTTTGTACTTGAATTTGTCATTGTACAGTTGACAGAGATAAATAAAGCTTATTTTACTATTTCACCATGATACGTTATAAAGCGCAAATAAAATCAAACAAAAGTAAACTCGGAGTCAACTTTGGAGAACGGGCAGGGGATCTTCTATGCTAATTTTGAGGTTAAAGTCAGACTCATCAGCCATGCTGGATGCTTCTCTGCACTTGTGTATTGATATAGCAAGACACTTTTTACCTCAATAAGAAATCTCGTTACGTTTTAATCTCGTCAGCACACCTCTAGGAGCTATAAAAGGCCAAGGTGGTGCGCAGTGACTGCGTTTATTCTTATGCTCTTCTTTAAGTTAGAAATTGGTGGATTAGACTGAAGTAGTTATATGCAACCATGTGATTAAGGGCTTGTTATCTATGTTCTACTGTAACTTAGGGAAAGAAATCAGGCACCCTATTTCCCAATATTTGAGGTTCATAAAACAAAACTATGAACATGCAATGACAATATTCTAGAGTTCTAGTCATGAACCTACACAGAGTTTTGGGTATCTGCTTTGTTTGTTTATTGCCACCCACACCAGATAAAGAAGTTTGTTTACAAGTTGCGACAGACACAACCTGCAAGTCTTGGAAAATGTACAACTTTGGGTAGTCATCCAGCTCCCACCACACCCACAGATCAGTTCCAAAATATGGCTTTGGCTGTAAATCCTTTTTTTTTTGTGACACTCTGCCATTTTAATTACATTTTGAACACACTCATTTTTGTTTTGAATAGCCGGCCAACCAAATGAACTTTTGTAATTTTTTTTGTAATTATAATTTGTGTGAAATAAATAGAGTTGCTCTGTGTCATCCCACATCTAACACTTCCTCCCTGTCTCCCCAGGGTCCAAGGCCATGGACTACTCCAACGGGCTGTTTGCCTGCCAGTCGCCCACTTCACCTTTCTTGGGTGGCCTTCGGGTGCTGCACCTGCTGGAGGACCTACGGGGAGTGCTGGAGCTCATGGACAACGAGGAGAGGGACAACCTGCGTTGTCAGATTCCTGATTCCACTGCAGAAGGGCTGGCCGAGTGGCTGCAGGGACGATTGGTAAAAAGTCCATTTCTAAAGTATTAGTAATGTATTTATAAACTTTTTAGCATTTTTTTCTTTGTTTCCCATCTCGCCATTTACACTTGTTATGTCAAGTGTCTTGTGTCAGCTTGAAAGCCAGATGAGATAATTTAATACAGCCAAAAACCTATGTTTCAAGCTAACCACTATCTATAAACTAAGACAAACACATGGATGAATCTTATTAGGCATGAGGCAAGGCAGCTTTATATCACAATTCATACACAAGGCAGCTTTAAGACATTTAAACTTTTAAAGGAATTGGAGACAAATGTTAAAAGATTTAGACTTCAGTGCAATTCTTGTGCTGTTATCACAGGGGCCACGTGAGAGGCTATTTCTGCAAAACTCTTTTGACGTGGTTGCACTTTGGAGGAGTTAAGATTACGTATAACATCTGGATGTAATATGTCTCAAACCACTTCCTCAGGTTGTTTTGAGTTATTGTATTTCACTCAATCTCCAATGCTTCTTGGATGCATTGGATATCCAATAGCTACCCGATCGGCCCAAGATGCATGAAGTGATATAAGTTTAGAGGATCACTCTGATTCTTTTTGTCACTGTCCAGAGAGAAAATGTCATCATGAATCTTATAGTCAGTTTATTTTTGTGCTGTCATTTTAAATCAATTCTTTTGTTGCAGCACATGTCTGTGTAGGATAATCAGTGTGTTTGTGCGGTCCAGTTTTAGTAGATAGCCTGGTATGAAATATACTCCGATCTGCTTTGCATTTTATCATCGTGCTCCACTGACTGTTTATTGTAAAAGTGCTGTTATGACATGCTTGGTGAATGATAGATTTTCTATAGGAGTCCTGCTGCAAATAGTTTCCATCTTCCAAATTCACATTGACTTAGGCTGAGGCTCTTGTTTTCCTACCTTCACAGCCTTGCATCTTCTTGCATCTTGTGATATTTGAGAGAACAGTTTGCTTTTGATTCAATTTTCAGATCACTTTCATGTGGAAAGAGTATTGACTCTCACATGTTTCTCTGAAAACTCAACTCTACTATCTGTTCTTGTCTTCAAGAGAAGACCATGTGAGTTTATTGTCAGGGAGGTTATATAGCTATACACTTAAGTGGGATGCATCCATTAGAAAATCTATGTAGCTCAAGGCTGGTGTGTATTTTCATTTGGACTCCTAAGCAGACCCGTATTTCAACATGACAGCTAAAGTTCTCAACACAAAGAAATAACAGTTCCCTCATTTAACTGATGCAACAAATGCAACAATTTGTTCAGATAACATAAATCAACATTGTATTGTTTCTCATTTCAGACTAACGGCCACGGCTCAGAAGCAGTCTACCAAGAACGTCTGTCACGACTGGAAAGTGACAAAGAGTGTCTCATTCTTCAGGTTTGTGAGCAGAACTCTGCATTGTAGCTACAAGGCAGCAGAACAATTGCTCTTGAATAGGCAATTAAGTAGTATTTTACATGGCTCCCTTTTGAGTAATTACTGTGTTCTCAGTGCCATTTGTTAGTTTTTATGTTTGTCTGTTAGTTGACAGATTAGCTCAAAAACGAATTAAACAAATGTTCAAGTTATTTGGTAGGAAGTTTGGTGGATGGGAACAAATGATTAGTTTTGAATGCACATCTTAAGCCTTATAATTACCATGTAACCTTTTTACAAAGCACATATTTAGAACTTTAAACCTACATTCCTTAGTTTAAAACAAATCCGTAATTACAGGCTGATTGGATTTTCAGGTTTTCTAAATTTTTTAATTTCTAGTGAAAATGTAAAACTTTAAGACCAAATTGGGTCCAGTCTTTTCCAATCTTGTTACCTTTTTAAATATTTAGAGGAGCAGGGAAAAGGTTATGAATTTGTGTTTTAGTAAGCTATGCACTTTTAAACTGGCATTACTCTTGACCACATTGTGCCGATGCAACCAAATTTAGATGTCCCAAGTCACTCTGCAAAATATGATACTACAGCAATTTAATAAAAATGAAAGGTTAAGGCTAGCATTACTGTAAGCCAACAATAGTTGGCATACAGAGTAATGCTTATCGCCAATTATTCTTAATAATTGATTAATTTATCGAGTCATGTTTTTATTAAGAAAGTATACTTTTAAGTATTTTTTACATTTTCTGATTCCAGCTTCTTGAATATGAATATCCTCTAGTTTCTTCACTCCTCTATGACAGTAAACTTAATATCTTTGAGTTGTGAACAAAACAAGACATTTGAGGATGTCATCTTGGGCTTTGGAAACCACTGGTCAATATTTTTCACCATTTTCTGACATTTTATAGACCAAGTAATTGATTAATTGAGAAAATAATCTCCAGGTCAATCAACACTGAAAATAATCGTTAGTTGCAGCCCTAATACTAATCTCCCCCCCATTGTCTAGGTAAGTGTTCTAACAGACCAGGTGGAGGTGCAAGGTGAAAAGATTCGGGACCTAGACAACTGCCTGGATCATCATCGGGAGAAACTAAATGCTACTGAGGAGCTGCTGCAACAGGTACACACAATACACAGTCACCTTACCTTGGTTCTGTAGTTAAAACTGTCATCCCGGCCCTTAAAACTGATCTCTTCGCAAAACAATACACTGCAGTTTTACCAAGTGTGCACCTTGCTTTGTAGGAGCTGTTGAACCGGACAACACTGGAGACCCAGAAGCTGGAGCTAATGACCGAGGTGTCCAGTCTGAAGCTGAAGCTGGCGGCTCACAGGGACAATGAGGTATAACCCCTGTCCTTAACATATACACTATATTAAATGGAGTAGAGATAGTTGAAGTTCTTAGTTGCACCTGCAGCTTGTTTTATGTGATGTGCGACTCCTAGAAACCACCCACTCATTGTTTTAAAGTCACAAAGGTCTGTCTCACTCGAATGGAGGACTCAGAAATCTGTCATGTGGTGCAGAGTGAACTTCTTTAAGCGTTACAGAAGAGGCTTGAACACCCCTTGCGCTCCAGCAGCTGTTTCCTGTTAGAACCCCCCCAACCCACCCATACCTCCCCCCCCCCTCTGAGGGGCAAAAGGGCTGTGAAAGCTATAGTTTCCATACACTCTGTCTACTAGCTGGGACACTGTGTAGTGTTTCCAGACAGTAAAATGTCTAAAGGAAGTTAACTGAATTGCGACTGCATGCATTTATTTTTGTTTCCATTTAGCCTCCATTAAGCTTTAAATCAAACCCTAAACCCCAAACATACCTTGTTAGTCTTTTTTACGCAATGCTGACATGTTCTGATTTCTGTATTTGTTTAACCTGTTGCACCTGATTTGTGCATTTTGTGTTAAAAATCTCAGCCTTTCCTCTTAATGTCACAACTCAGTCAAACCAGACATCACATATATACTGTGTGTACTCTTTCCAATGATAGCAGATAAACATTCATAAATCTGTTAGAACTCGTAGTGAAAGGTGCTCATTATAACTCCAAATCTGCATCATCGTCCTCAAATTCATAATCCAGGTCTTTAAATCAATGGTAACATTGCAAACAGTTTCTGCTAGTATGACATTTCATGGTGGTGATTTGCCCAGATATAAAAAGTGGCCTTCAGATGTAGCCCACAATTTAGACACACTCAGACAGACCACACATACTAATTTGCTGCTAGCTTTGACTGTGTAATGTGTTACCACTAGAAAATTCAGTAGGCATATTAAAAATGTGCCATTGATGGACACTATTCTCTTTAAAGAAATTGCAGGTGGAGGTGAGACAGAATAAGCGTTAAACATTTAGGAAAAGAGTTTTCTTATTCGTAGTAAGCAGTGACATTCTTAAGTTACAGTTTGTCAGTATTGTATAATTTCCTGTCAGTATAAAAAGTTGAACTGTCGATTTCTTGTAAATTGTCGGCAGCAGCATCACAATTCGTATAAAGTACATAATGTATACAGTTTATGTAGTAATGAATTGGGACACACTATTCATGGAGAGACTTGCGGTGTGTTAAAAAACCTTTGTGAATCTGAAACAGTGTGTATTGTGTAAAAAATGTTTTCCCATAAAGAGTTTGTGTTGGCCACGTGGTCATGTGCCGAATGATGGTATTTTTAAGTTGCCCAATTTATTCTGAAAAAAATGCAATATAGGAGCATTCCATAAGCTAAACTTAGGAAAAACTGCCTTTACTTCAAAATGAGTAGAAGATGATGTTAAAGTACTCCTAAATAACAATACACATAACATTTTAATTGAAGTTTCTTCAAAGCACAGGACCCCTGCACTGTTGGTGATTGAAATAAAAGTAATTTCACAATAATTGACCGTGATATTTATTTTCTCTTTAGTCCAGCATTGGTCTCCATGTGTGGACTGAGCTTCCCAAATGCTCTCCAGTGGGACATCAGTCTGAAAGTAATGTTTGGTGATTTTAGCAGGAATTCTCCACTGTGTTTATAAAAAAAAAAAAAAAAAAATCAGAACTCTCTCCCACAGTCTCCATAAACCTCCCCAGTGCAGATTTCCTCTCCGAGTTAAATGGGTCATGTTCTCTTTCTCCTCCTCCCCAGGGCTGTGTACAAGAGTAACCGACCTGCGGTTCAGGGTGACTGACATAGAGAATGAAAGACTGCAGTGTGAGAAGAAACTAAAACTACCAAAGTAAGTGTGCTGAAGGTCGGTTAACAGGGACTATA
>NW_022602639.1:0-25024 GCF_008692095.1 Etheostoma spectabile | reverse complement strand
TCTACGTGAATTTAACATTGGGGGTGTCTATACTTATGCCCCCTGTATTTTAAGTTAGAACATTTATTTATGCACATACATTATTCCATTCACAAAGAAAACTGGTGTCCTTAAAGGTTGGATTTTTCCCAATTAATTTACTTGAGAATATTTTACTTGCATAATATGTATATATATATATATATATTGTTTAGCTGCCAAGAAAATAATCAATCTTGTGTTAACTATGTACCTGAACTAATCAAATATATGATAATTTGTATTTGAACACCTCCAAAGTGCTGCTGGTCAACAAACCCCTTAACTGCCCCCTTGGAGAGTCTATCACCCCTCCATGTCAATCTTTGGGCTAACCCTACTCTTCTTCCTGTGTCACACACACCATATTCCTACTTTACTAGCCTCAGCAACTGAAATTCCTTAACTCTGAATAATGTCTGACAGCCTCCTCGCTACATAATCCTGTCTTTTAAAGAATTCCACTAAATCTGACTCGGTATTGAATTTTTCAGGTACTTGTCATCAAATGGTAATAAGAGAACGCAGTTTTGTGGATGGTCATTTATTTAATTTCTTGTTTCTTTCCACACTTTTCTGCAGTCTCATGAAACAACATCAGATTTCAACCGCTGATGTTATCGTACGGAAATCATTCGGAGAAAATAGTGTCATTTCATACACATTCAGCTCCCCAGACAACCTCCCGCTCCGTCCTGAACCTAAACGCGACACTGTACACAATGTAAGTGTTATCTTACACAATGGCCCTCTTCTCCCTACTCTCTCAGAAACACGGCAACAATGTGACTGCTGTCAAGCAGAGCGTGGGGGCTCCCTCGCAGCCACAACAATGAGCAGATTTATCATCCCTCCCACAACTTAACGGCCAGAGGATTTGCTGCTCGGCAGTGTGGAGGCCCGTACTGTAAATAAGCTGACAGTGATATCTGAATGAGGCTCGCACATGGAATGCAGGGAAACCTGATGGCAAGTTTAAAAAAAGGGATTAGGGATGAGAATGGGAAATCTCAGTGTAGTGTTGGTTTTGATTTTGTCTCGGAGTGCCATGCATTCTCATCAACAAGTTTGTATAATAGTTTACTCACGCTTATGCACAGCAATCTGCATGATATCTTATAAAAGTCCCCGACATTGCTGGATGGATAGAAATAGTTTTGGAACTGCAACAAGTCAAGTATAGCCAAAAAAGGTGGCTGTGATGCAGATATTGGTCAACAAGAGAGGATGGTTTGTGACACTTAAAGGGTAACTACCGTTTTTCACCTGGACCCTATTTTCCTATGTTTTTGTGTTTAAGTGACTGATGGGAACAACAATCTTTGACATTGGTCCTGTATTAAGTGAGATCTCTGCACTCGGAAGTCGTGAAACGAGCTACAATGTAAGTAAGGGCAATGGTCCACCTTGTATTTACCTTCACAAAGTGCTGGTTTTGCCACTGACAGGCTCAGATTATTATTCTAAGTGTCTGACAACAATATGGAAAGGATTTCTAAAGAGGTCAACCTTTCTGATCCTTTTTTAAACATAAATCACCTGCGAAATTGTGTTTGCTAAAGCCACCAGAGTCCATGTAAATAAATAGTAATTTTAACATTATAAAATACACTTCATTCAAAGTTGACAGAAACACATAAAACTATGAAAAGTCATTTGGGTCGTCTTTCCACTTTCCCAACCATCACAACTCTAGTTCTGCTTGAAATAAACATAGTTTACCGATTTAAATGTGAAAGTATGTTGGCTCTATACGCGCTAAAAGTATGGTTTATTTAAATGGAGTCTGGTGGGTTTAGCACTAGCGACTTCAGAGCTGTTTCTGGTTTTAAACAGAAAGGTCTTAAAGATGTTTTAAAAGTCTATCTCTGTAGGGATCCTTTCCATAATGTTGTCAGACACTTAGAATTTGAATCTGAGTCTGTCAGTGGCCAAACCAGCACTTTTGTGAAGTTAAATACAAGCTGCACAATAACCCTATTAACTCACATTGTAGCTTGTTTCTCTGCTGCAGACTGCAACGATCTCGCTTAATACTGGACCGATGTCAAAGATTGTTGTTCCCATCAGTCACTTAGACACAAGAACAGAAGAACATAGGGTCCAGGTTGAAAAAAAACGTAGTTACCCTTTAAGTTTAGCCACAAAAGGGAGACTGTAAAACTGTGACGTGACATCTACAAAACGTTAAAATTAAAGAAAGAAGTTGCCATTGCCGCCGTAATATTAAGCCTCGATCTCCCTCTGCCCACTTAACTGTTCCAAATATTTTCATGCATTTTTATTACCACTTTATCCCCAAAGAGGGGAATATTATTCAGTGCAGTGATAAATAAAATGTAGGTTCAAACTGAATGGGTATCCATTGTGTTAAATGTTACATGTGTATCTAGTCTTTTGGAGACTCAAACCTGGAGGGTTGGTGGTATGTAACACTTGGGTTTGATACATTTGATACCCCTAAAATGGCCTGTGGCCCCAGCCTGGCCCCTCCATTTAAAATGGTCTTTATCATCCCTCCCACAATGAAACGGCCGGAGGATTTGCTGCTCGGCAGTATGGAGGCTGGTACTGGAAATCAGCTGACTGTGATATCTGAGCGACGCTTGCACATGGAATGCAGAGCAACATGATGTCAGTATAGAAAAGGGAACATGGAAGACTATGAGAACTCGCAGAGTATGTGGATTTGGATGTTGTCTTGGAGCGTCACATGTGAACGCTGCTTAAAGGTGCATTAGGAGTGCCTGCATGGTCACGTCTGTTGACGTTCCAAGTAAATTCAAGACAAAACAGAGCACGCTCGCCCCTCCCTCATGTTTCAATAACTGTCATGACCAACAGACTGTCACAACCCAACTTCCCTGGCTGTTTTTGTCTTGCAGACATAAGGACTAGTACAGCAATTAGCTAGCAATAAGTAAAGACCCAGACTGCATTGTTGTATGAATTGTCCTTAGAAAGCTGCTATTCTATTTTGTTACAGTAGACAAATGGGGGGGGGGGGGGGGGGGGGGGTAGGCCTGAATGAGTTATCTGTATTGTTGGGGAAACCAGAACCAGACACACCTAAGGCCTCTTACCAGTCGCTGCAGCCGACCTGTCGCGAGTCACAGAGATCACAGAGATCTCGCTGCGCGCCAGGATTTTGAGCGCAGACCTCGTGCACTACTCTATTTTTTTTCAGCGCCGCATGACAAAGCAGAAACAGGAAGCATGGACGAGTTCGAGGGCAACTGGATGCCAGGACTCTCAGAGTGACTGCAAGCCTCTCTGGTAAACTCACTGGGTTAAGATGAGTTATTTCATGGTTTCAAAGTCTTGATCTGACGAAGTAGGTCATTGAATCGACATTTTGAAGTATTCTAAGTGCTTCTCTCCATCTCTCATACCTTTTTCTTCTTCTTCTAGTCCGTAGAAATAGCAAAGTCAGTAGCCTTTCCTCGGTTGCGCCACCTCTGTTCAGGAGCAGACTGCAGCTAGTGTCGCGACCACCATGCCATACCATAGTTACGCCGCTCCCATGATGTCACACTGGCGCGCAACAGGTCGGGAACAGCGAGTGTACCAGACGCTTTACAGCTCTGAGTTTTTTAATTAAAAGCACTGCTTTAAGGGAAATTAAAAGTTCTATGAGTCGGCCAGAAAAGATGAAGAATTAAAAGTGCCTTCTGAATCTTTTATTGCCCTTTAGAAAGACAAACCCTGTCTGGGAATCCAATTAAACTCTTATTAAAACCGACTGAGTCATATGACGCAGCTGCTTTTTTTTTTCATTTAAACATCTACAGATTTGCTTCACATCAAAGGCCCCTGTAGACCCACAGCTAAGGCAGCTCCGAAAGGGTTTCACACTCCTGCTCAATTAAAAAGTCAGCAGCCCAGAGGCCCTCAGAGTGGGAATCACCCCTCCATTTAAACACATTCCCTGATCAGAGAGAGGTCCGATGTGAACCCTGGGACTGAAGATACTGCTGCATCGCACCCGTGATCAACAACACTTTTTTTACTAGCCAATCAAATTTCTCACTGGTCAAATATTTTCCAAGGAAAATAAACCAGACTATGGGTGTTTCACACCTACCTGATTTGGTCTGGACTTTCGGACTTGGTCAGTTTTGTCTGAACCAAAGTTGCAGGTGAGACCGGTGCCTCGGACCACGGTCTGGATCAAAAGACCAAAATGCTCCGATCAAAGGAGGTGGTCTCGTCCGGAACAAACTGACCCATGGTCCGGTTCGTTTGCAGTATGAAAACACTTTTAGGACGATTTGGACTTTCGGACCAATTACAGGACGTTAAGCAACGACGTACCATAGAAGAAGAAGGAAAAACCCGGAAAACAAACATTGCTAGAACAAGAAAGAAAGAGTCGTGGACGTACAAAATACTTTTTGTACTACGAGAACGTACATGTCTCGTGAGTACTGCGCTTGTAGTTGGTGCTGCACTTAGTAATACCATAATAACGCAATCAGGATTTGTTCATTTATCTATTTATTTATTTATTGTCATCCAAAATGACAACACGCCAACGTCACACGGACGCCTGTCTACTCACTAATCAAAGGTACATGGTGACAACACGCCATAGTTCTGTAGTGCATCACGCAATCACAACATAGGGTTGATGGGAGATGTAGGATTAGTTCTACAAGCAGTGTTACCAGATAAAGATTACATTTCCAAGCCGATCACACACAAAACGACCCAAATTTCTTGGAGGAAAACCCACCAATCTGGAAACCTTTCTGCAGCCGGACGATTCAAACATACTTGCTCCATTCATCACCTGCCAATTGGCTAGTAACTTTACAATGTTACCCGCCAAAGTTCATTTTTACCCACATTGGAGAAACAAGCTGGTGGGGAAGAGTGAAGCACTCTGATGCCATGGACAGACATGGGAGAAGACAGAAGGTGACCGTACCTTTCCTCCAAGGAGCCAGGATGGAGAAGGACTTCTGCCAGCTGATGACCAGCCCCGCTTTTTTCCTCTTCAAACTCATGCTCCTGTTACAATCCCTGAGGTCTTGAGGACAATTCAAATGTGGCGAGGTTGAGAAAAGCAAATAAAACACTTCCTCAGTGATTCCTCATCATGTTTTTCAAGAGACGTTTCAGTTGTGGACAAGGCGTCTGTTGTTGGAGGAGTCAGAGTGGAGGGTGTCCTGGAGCAGGGTCATGATACCTGTGCTTCCTCGCCTGCTGGACGGCGCTTGTGTGTGAGTGTGTGTGAGAGCTCCAGCTGACAACAGTAAAGGGGGCTGGGCTCCACTCAGAGGAATGACAGTAGGAGGAGGAGGAGGAGGGGGGGAGGAGGAGGGGGAGGACTGAGATTTGCACTCAGCCTGAAGGCGAACAGGGAGCGACCTGAGCTGGAGGAAAAGCTCCAATGGATTAAGAGGGAGGAGGCTGACGTTCCATCAATCACAGCTTCTAACTTTATATAGTCACAGTGAATTACACTGATGAGACACTTAAAAGATCCACAAAACACATGTTGGACTATACACAGCAAAATGACACAGTTGATAATGGCGGAGTAAGAACTATTTTATTGTTACTGCTAAATATTTCAAAACAACCACAGTGTTTTTTATAGAACAATTGGGGCTAAGGATTCATTTATAGACCTGGCATAAGTTTTAATAGGAATGTAGTTTGTAAGCCATTGGTCATTAACAGTTAACTCAGCGATCCTGACAGGGGATAGACCGAATATCGGCCCTGGCTTGAATTTCTGACTGGCTCTGACACTTAACATCAGCAAAAGTGTTTGTTTTTAGAATAGAAAAAGGGAAGTCAGACAGATAGCATTGTTAAGGGGGACAGGATACAGACTGTGTCCCATTTTAAATAGTTGGGAATAACTTGACTCTCAGCTGTCCTTTAAGAAACGTGTAAACAGGTGTGTAAAGCTGTCAAAATTAATTTCAGCAACTTTAGATATATTAAAAACCAGTTCCCCGTTAATATGGACTAACATGGACTTGTGTTGCGTGTTGACGTTACCATAGTCTATAAAGGCTGCTCCTCTATTAAATGAGTTCATATCACAGTGCTCAGACAAAGGGAGAACTAGGCCGACCCACAGAGGGGACTGCACAGATCAACTGCGTCTTCTCTGGTAAGGTGTGTGTCCATTATCAGCGTCATTTCTCCGATTCCCATTCATTCCTATGGGAGCAGCCATGCAATGCATTCTGGTAGAGTTGCTGGGAATCTGGAGAAGCGGGGCGTAAAGTCCTGATTGGCATAAAAAGTTGAATCCAGCCAACTTTATGCAAATGAGGAGCGGCCGACTCGGCTGACGGAAATCTCTTAAACTGACCGTTGTCGATCTGAAATGGAGACCGATTCAGCAACGGCGTGGCCTATTACTCGCTTCACATGTTTTCAGAAACACGGTTTGATGAACTTAATGTGTAAAATACGAGATTGTTTACCAAACAAGCCGCTATTATGTTCGGGTGTTGAAATCCGTGAGCATCCAGCCCCATGTGACGCGTTCAGGTGCAGAAACTAGCGCGCACTACTGGGGATCGGGGCGGTCCCATCTGTGAAAACAACATATATATGGACCTATACTATCAGAGCCATAAAGCATCAGAACTCAGTACCAAGCAAGCTCAGAGAATACATGCAGCAAGCCTAGCTTCAACATGGCAAAAATAGTTTCCTACACGGGGAGCTATTACTTTATACCTCCATGTACACAACATACACGTCTGTGTGTCTGTGTAGGGCGCCTGGATAGCCCGGTTGGTGGAGCGGGTGCCCATGTGTGGGGGTTTGCTCCTCAGCGCAACGGGCCTGGGTTCGGCTCTGGAAATGTAGCTTGTGTGGATGCCACCAAACTACTTAAACCCTTTTTTTTTAAAAAAGCTAATGTTAATGATGAATCAGTAGTTCCCAGTGCAGTAAGTAATTTAAAGATACAGATAAAGATACAGGAAGTAATTTAACCAGTTATTGCCAAACACTGCTTGTAATGCAAGTTTGCCAGGTTCAACATAAAACTGGTTTAGCCTTGTCCAGACTGGTGAAACCAGAAATCAACCCATCTCCACAGCTGAAGCTGATGGGAATGGCATTAGTTTGGTAGGTGTGGTCATGAAGTGTTGCACAAAGGGACATCTTGAGCTGGTCAGGGGATCGCCAAAAATATGAGCATGCATCCTCTGGGAACCACCAATGTCTGTAGCAAATTTTGTCCAGTCAATTTTTACACATTAAATATATCGTTAATACAGTGGCTTTTGCTCACGAGAACAACCAATGGATCTGGCGGGTGAATTTAATTAAATTTTGATGCATAATTACAACCCGTTCTCACTCCAAACTCTGGACAATTGGACAGCGGCTGTCAGAAGCGCCCCCTCAGCGTGTTTGTATGAAAAGCAGAAAATCTGCATAAGATGGTTGGGTGGGGGGGTGGACGGGTCAAACAACACAGGATTTCACCCGGGAGACCGGGGATCGTGTCCGCCGTGTCATGTTTCCTAAACCCACCTGCCGCATCTTCTTTTCCTTATATGTCCCTTGGCATGAAAATGTCACTTTATGAGTTTTTTTAACATTAATATGAGTTCCCCCAGTCTGCCTACGGCCCCCCAGTGGCTAGAAATGATAGGTGAAAACCGAGCCCTGGGTATCCTGCTCTGCCTTTGAGAAAATGAAAGCTCAGATGGGCCGATCTGGAATCTCATAAGGGGCAGGGTTACTTCACCTTTCTTTGCTTTGCCCGCCCAGAGAATTTTCATAAACTAACAAAAATAGAAACAACAAAAAACAATACCCAGCGGGTCCATTTCATTAGATCTGACGCCAACGCCTAAGGCACCTGACCAAGCGTCCGTGTTTTACAAGGTGGGAGTGAGAATCTGTTGATAATTATAAAACCTGTTGAAAGGGGATCTATAGAGAGTCTTTTTCATTAAATTTCATAGTTTGAAGCAGCCTTTCTAGCGTTACAGGACCACCACCTTTTAATTTACATCATTTTAGAGTTATTTGCTCTACATGTGTCTAATCTCAACTGAGGTCATCAGCCAAAACATCAGGTGTATTCTGGGAGTTAAAAATGTGACATAGCTGAGATGAGGAGGATGATAAATACGGACTGCGTCACCTTAAGAGTTTAGCAGAGAGCTTTTCCCTTCAATCTCCACTGAGTGTCCGTGTAGGAAATGACTGAGACGCCGTTGATACTTCAGTTGTGAGACAGGGCGAGAGGGACGTGAGACAGGGCGAGAGGGACGTGAGACAGGGCGAGAGGGAAGTGAGCAACGCTGTCTTTCATTAAAACGTCTCATGAGCCAGGAAATACCAAAGTATGGATCAGATGATGTGATAAGGATTTCCCGAGAATGGCATTTTATTACAGTGACTCACATGAAATATCTGTTTGTCTGAGCAGCTTTCTTCCACCAGTGGGCTGGATTATATTTCTATGAGTGATGTTTTTCAAATATCACATTCCTGACCAATATTGACCTTTTTCTGGGTCACCTTGCCTGGTAATTTTTGAAACATTATTGCTTTGTTTTCCCTTAACTAACTAGAAAAACAAAGCCAAGTCATGGAATTCAGCCACACCCACGTACTGCTCTCAGCTGAATGACACCCCCCCCCCCACTCTGACTCCCTGCCGGATTTCTCTATAGCACACTACAGTACAGACAATCAAATACCGTATATATGTCACAGTCAACTTTTATTTCTTTCCTTTATCAATGTGTGTTTCTGTGTGTGTGTGTGTGTGTGTGTGTGTGTGTGTGTGTGTGTGTGTGTGTGTGTGTGTGTGTGTGTGTGTGTGTGTGTGTGTGTGTCACATTGATAGATTATAGATACAGACCAAGATATAATAACACGTTTCTAACACTGACAACACTGCAAGATACAACTATTATGAATGCATTAAATACAATTCATATTCCTTCATATATAATATACAACGTCACAATCTTTAGATTCAAAATATAACATCTGGAAAACACACACACATACACACAGGCAGACACACACACACACACTCTGACACAGAGACTCAGAGACAGACACAAATACATAAAGTGATAGTTTACATAAAGGTAAAATGGTTTGTAATTAAACTCTTAGGTGACATCAATTTTAAAAATTCACCAACATGTTACAACATCTTCACCCTGTCAGGATCAAATGTTACATTCTAACATTCAAAACTTATTTTATATTATTATTATAATAATCATTAGGTACTTATGTCTTATTTCCCATCATTTGTTTGTTGTGTCGGCCTTTTGTCTTCTAGTTTAAATGTCTGTGTGTGTGTGTGTGTGTGTGTGTGTGTGTGTGTGTGTGTGTGTGTGTGTGTGTGTGTGTGTGTCCTCTGGTTCACAGCGACTAGAGCAGCACAGAGCAGCAGCAGCAGGACGCTGAGCACTGAGCATCTCACCTTGAAGAAGGTGGAGTGGATCCCAAAGGGCTCCACGTAGACCAGCACTGTCCTCTCTACTGACTCACACTGATAATCTCGGCCATAAACTACACACCAGTACTCCCCCGCGTCCCCACTGAGATAGTCGAGATAACCAGGGTCCCTTTATCATAGTCCCGGCTCACTCTGCTCAGTCTCTGATCCAACGTTACGCTAAAGACTCGTCCCTCTGTTCGGTTCGACTTGATAAACCAACTATACCACTTTCCCTCTCCCTACCTGAGCACCTGAGAGTGACATCATCTCCCTCTGAGAAGAGCTCTACAGCGGGGGGCCAAATGTGGGACACACCGCCAGCACATAATGCTGCTCTCTCCTAGAGACTTCACAAGCGTACACACCTGAGTGATTTAACATTACAGATGAAAACACCAGCGAGTAGTTCTGGTCCACTGAAGGATCAGTCTGGTTTTGGAGTTCTAGGTCATTGTAGGAGAAGGTTTCGGGATTATACTTCATCCAACGTGGGGGCTGTTCGTCAGTGGAGTCTGTGACAGTGCACGGCAACGCAGTGGTCTCTCCCACCGAGCGGTAGACTGTCTCAGACGGTGGTCCCAGCTGTACAGTCTCCCTGTAATCGTGAAGACACTGCTCCCGGTCCATCACCACACATCTGTAGTCCGTAAAGTCTGTTTTTGTGACATTGGATACACGGAGAGCTGATGTGTTTGTCACTTGGTATTTTCCTCTAACATTGTCCATCACTGATGTCGAACTGTCCCCAAAAACTCTGCTCCATGTTTCATAACTAGAGTCCTGTTTGAGCCACTGGACGTCCTGATTACCAGCTGCTCCCTCACATGGCAGGTCCACTGTTTCTCCAGGTCTCGCTCCAATAACGATCTTATGCATTATAGGACAAACTCTAATAATGATGTTGTTGTCATGGGTTACCTTGCCCTGGGTCCAGCACTCCTCTCGGTACGAGCCGGAGTCAGACCAGGTCAGGTTGAGGATGCTGTAAGAAGAAGTCTTCACATCGCTGAGCAGTCGTTGTTTCAGGGGTCCAGGTACTGAGGACTGGTCGGACCAGAGGTCAGAGGTGTTCCACAGGACCAGGTTCTCCCCACCAACAGACCTGGAGATCAGGCAGGAGGTGGTGGTCTTGGGGGGCTTGAAGGTGTAAGAGGACCCTCCCTCTCTGATGAAGAGGTGTTCTCCTGCGTGGATGCTGCTGATGAGAGAGACCAGCAGGACGGAGAGCTCTGAGACTGCAGCCATTCTGCTCCGAGGTCCAGGACCACTGACACCGCTGTCAGTCATGTAGCTCAGACACAGTCTACACCCCCCTTCCCCCCCCCCAACCCTCATCAGCAGCTGCTCTTCTTCTTGACTTCTTTATCTCATCGTTAGAGGAAATGTTGCAGCGTCAGCTCTCTATCCAGTAATCAACGACCTTTACATGAGTCTCAAACCACAGAGGCTGACGGCTCTTCATACACACACTCAGAGATAAGAGAGAGGGGGGTGTGTGTGTGTGTGTGTGTGTGTGTGTGTGTGTGTGTGTGTGTGTGTGTGTGTGTGTGTGTCTTCATGTCTTCAGCTGTCCTGTGGAAATACAGGCCTAAAAAATGCCCAAAATAATCTTAAAGTGCCCATATTATTATTAAAAAAATCACTTTTTCTGGGATTTTGGGTGTTATTTTGTGTCTCTTTGTTTGTGTCACGCATACAAACTTGGAAAAAAAACTATCCATGGTGTCTTGAGTGACATCCGGTTTCTGTATGTCCTCTGTCTTCAGTCTCCGGGTGAGCTGGTCAACATCTGGACGGCTTTCTACAGCACTAGAGACGAGGTGGCTAAACGTAGCATGCTAGCTCGTTCTCAATGGAAAACACTGCTCCAACAGCCACTAGTTGACCAGAATCTCCAAAAGAACTACTTCCTGTCCCTGTTCTACTTCCTGTCCCTGTTGTGCAGGTATTCTACAAGTGGTCCTGGTCTAGAAGAAGTCTCCCAGCTGATCCCAGCTGCCTTGGACTGACCAAAGCTGGAGAAAGAGTTATCTAGCTGATGGGATCTTACCGAGCTACTGAGCATGTGCAGCTCCCAACAAAGATAGGATAGAAGAGAGTTGTCTCACTCTGGAGCTAAAACAGAGACCTAAACACACAGGGTGAAAACAGGATCTACAGCAATGTGCAATACAACAAAAATATGGTGTTTTTTGAAAATGAAACCATGGAAAACTATTGAAAATACCTCAAAATACAATTATGAACCTGAAAATGAGCAGAATATGGGAACTATAAAAAATACCTTCATGATGTTGAGTCAAATCTGAACCAATCAGCATTTAAATCAGCTGAGAGGTGTTGTGTCCTGGAATTTTGGCAAAGAGGTGTTATCTGGTGTTATCTGAAACCTTGTCCTACTGGAAACAACACACACAGACAATACACACTAAAACAACACACACACTGAGACAGACACAGTGAGACGATGCACACACACTGAGACAACACACAGTGAAACACACACACAGTGTCACACACTGAGACAACACACAGTGAAACACAGAGACACAGACACTAAAACAACACACACACAGACACTGAGACACACACACACACACTAAGACAACACACTGAGACACATACACTGAGACACACAGACACAGAAACAACACACGCACACACACTAAGACACACACACACAATGAGACAACACACACAGAGAACCACACACTGAGACAACGCACACTAAGATACACACACACTGAGACACACACTCACTAAAACACACACACTGAGACACACACTCACTAAAACACACTCACTGAGACAACGCACACTAAGATGCACACACACTGAGACACACACTCACTAAGACACAAACACTGAGACAACACACATTGAGACACACACACACACAGAGACACACACTGAGACACACACTGAGACACACACACACTGAGACACACACACTGAGACAACACACACTGAGACACACACACACACAGAGACACACACTGAGACACACACTGAGACACACACACACTGAGACACACACACTGAGACAACACACACTGAGACACACACACACACAGAGACACACACTGAGACACACACACACTGAGACACACACACTGAGACACTTTACATATGCTGGCTCTATATACGTTAAATGTATATAGAATAGAATATAATTATCAGCAGCTGTTCTTTTTCTAATTTTTTATCAAACATGAGTTCTTTATCTCATTGTTAGAGGAAACTTTAGCATCCGCTCTCTTTCCAGTAATCAACGACCTTTAAGTCTAAAACCCCGGTTTATGCAGCGGTCAAAGGAGAGGAGGAGGAGGAGGAGGAGGAGTTGGGCCAGGCGAAGGGAAACGTAGTATTGATTAAGCAATAAAAAAAAATTAAAATAAAAAAGGGGCCCAAAAACATAAATTAAGGAATACGTGTGGTTGTAGACAAAAATAAAACTAGGTCAAAGCAACTTATTGTCTCATGTCTTTCCTCCTCCTCCTTTCCTCCCTTTTTTACTTTAGTCTTTCAGAAATTGGTGCAGGGGTGTGCCTCCCCCAGCCGCTCCCACGCCCAAGGGAGGGACATTTTGGGAGTGTTTTTTTAATTTAATAAAAAACATTAAGTCCAACTTCAACCTTGGGTCCTAGTTTTTTCCACTAGGACCTTATTTCCCTATGTTTTTGTGTCTAAGTGACTGATGGGAACAACAATCAGTGACCTTGGTCTGGTACTACATATACAGTGGTGCTCAAAAGTTTACATACACATGCTTAAGTTGACTAAAAAGAGGAATAAAAAAATCATGTTTTGGAAATTTATTTTAATACCTAAATTAAAAAATGAGGTAAAATCCAACCTTTAAGGACACCAATTTTCTTTGTGAATGAATAACGTATTGTAAATAAATAATGTTCTTATTTAAAATACAGGGGTCATAAGTATACATACCCCTATGTTAAATTCCCATAGAGGCAGGCAGATTTTTATTATTAAAGGCCAGTTATTTCCTGGATTCAGGATATTATGCATCCTGATAAAGTTCCCTTGGCCTTTAGAATTAAATAGCCCCACATCATCACATACTCTTCACCATGCTTAGAGATAGGCATGGTTTTATTTCAGTTAGACTAATACCTGGTTTGATTTGCATTGAGAGATGATTTTATAGAAAGTATCCCATGCCTATCTCTAAGCATGGTGAAGAGTATGTGATGATGTGGGGCTATTTTAATTCTAAAGGCCAAGGGAACTTTATCAGGATGCATAATATCCTGAATCCAGGAAATAACTGGCCTTTAATAATAAAAATCTGCCTGCCTCTATGGGAATTTAACATAGGGGTATGTATACTTATGACCCCTGTATTTTAAATAAGAACATTTATTTATTTACAATACGTTATTCATTCACAAAGAAAATTGGTGTCCTTAAAGGTTGGATTTTACCTCATTTTTTAATTTAGGTATTAAAATAAATTTCCAAAACATGATTTTTTTATTCCTCTTTTTAGTCAACTTAAGCATGTGTATGTAAACTTTTGAGCACCACTGTATGGAGAAACAAGCTACAAGTTAAGTTAATAGGACAATAGTCCAACTTGTACTTACCTTCTCAAAAGTGCTGTTTTTGCCACTGACAGGCTCAGATTAATATTCTAAGTCTCTGACAACATTGTGGAAAGGATTTCTAAGGAAGTCAACCTTTCTGTTAAAGAGTAAGATCCTTTTTTTAACATAAAACATCTGCAAAATTGCATTTCCTAAACCCACCAGACTCCATGAAAATAAACTGTAATTTTAGCATCGTAAAATACACTATATTCAAAGTCGACAGAAACAAAATAAAACTATGAAAAGCCGTAGTGGGTCATCGTTCCACTTTTCCAACTATCACAACTCTAGTTTTGGTTGAAATAAACACATAGTTTACAGATTAACATGTGAAAATATGTTGGCTCTAGACACGCTAAAAGTATTGCTTTTTTTAAATGGAGTCTGGTGGGTTTAGCACCAGTGACCTTAGAGCTGTTTCTGGTTAAAACAGAAAGGTCTTAAAGAAGTTTTAAAGGTCTATCTCTTTAGAAATCCTTTCCATAATGTTGTCAGACACTTAGAATATTAATCTGACTCTGTCAGTGGAAAAACAAGCACTTTTGTGAAGGTAAATACAAGCTGGACAATAACCCTATTAACTTACATTGTAGCTTGTTTCACTGCTGCCAACTGCAGAGATCTCGCTTAATACTGAACCAATGTCAAAGATTATTGTTCCCATCAGTCACTTAGACACAACAGGAAAATAGTCTGGGTTGAAAATAAACGCCTTAAGAGTCATACAACGTTTGAGTTTGAGTCAGTATGTGACTTTTTATTTTCAACATTGCATGTTTTTGTTAGTATTCCAGTTTGAGTTGTATTAATGTTTGTCTATTTTGTATTTGGTTGTATTGCTAGATGTGTGCATGTCTCAACAGTTATTACTTTAATGGTTTGGTGGATTTTCTGTGTTTGACTAGACCACCCCCCCTCCCTCCACAGCTCAGGATTGGCCACAGGATAGTATACTGTGCTCATTAAGGTTGACGTGAGACAAGTGCAGAGGAAGCACCCCAAACCTTTGTAGTGCAGGCCTCGGGACAAAGGAAAGGAATCACGGGTGGGACCGACTGGAGGAGTTTGGATTTCAGCATTTTTTTATGCTGTGCAGAAGAAACCAGTTTTATTTTAAATAAATCATTTGAGAATCATCCTGTGGAAGTGCAATTTTTTAATATTAGAAACCCTTTTTTACAGGTGGTAAACCAGGACCTCACACTACCGTGTGATATTTGCAACACTTATTTTTAGAAAAAAAAAAAGTCAAACTGCTGTCTTGTCTTGAGTGAAATTGTCTGATTAACCAGAACCAATGTTCCCCACATCTATTCTCTGTAACACTGTCAAAACCCCTCTGGTCTTTGCTGGGGTTGTTGTCAGAGCCCAGATAACGGACTATGCATAAGAGTGCCAACAAAAACAGGAATGTGGTCAGGGCCCTCACGAGGGAAAACTACACATACTGCAGTGTGTGCTGTCAGTTAAATCATCAGTGTTTGCTTGGAAGCTCTTCAAGAAAAAACAGATTCCCAAGTGAAGTAGCTCATGTGAATGTGAACAGTCTCTGCAGGTATGGACTTCTGACCTGTTATATAACTGTCCTGCAAGGTTTCACACAGTTTGAAACAACATTACAGAGTGGTGGAAAAATCCTGGACCCACACAGATACTGTAGTGGACCATTGTGAGCCATGTTTGTAGAGCCAGCTAAAGCAAAGGCACAACAACAAAGTAATAATCTGAATCTGGTTTTGGAATATTATACACTGCACTCCATCCTGTCTGGTGTGGAATGTTGAGATGTTTTTGCCACAGTGGTCATGGGTATCTCCATATCATGTCATCGTCGTTTGAGGAATGCTAGTGGTGGTGCCTGAATGAAGCAATAACTCATAATAACAGGGAAGACACATGCTGTCATTGTTTAGCACAAGTCATTTTGATTTCAGACCATTACATCACACAATGAGGATGTCTTAATGTTCTGTCTCCACTGCTGTACATGAGAACCTGCCTGTTTTGTTACTTTTGTCTGAACAGCAACAAATGTGATCTGCTGCCTCAATTATGTTACACTGAAAGCGTAAATTCTTTCAGGAGGACTTCTCCGCTTCCCATTCCTCTCTCTCCGAACCTAATCAGCTGAATGTGGGCATTTCCTTTTCAGTTAAACCAACCAGATTTGCCCCAATCTCCATGAGCTATCACGTTGTTGCATTCAAAATTTAATGGCCCCATCCTGCACCCGGCGCAGCGCTAAAGCCAGACGCAAGTGTCGTTGACAGTTTAGTCAGTACCGCAGCATTTCATTGTTAGCTTATTAGGCTAGGCCTAGGCTAGTGCACGGGGCTCACGCACTATGCTTGTTACACACACTGGGATGCACAGCAGCACACACACATGCAAAAGATTTCAAAGAAAAATATGAAATACATTTCTTCTACTCTCTGTCTGTCAGTTGTCATTTCAACCATGATTGATGCAACTGTCCTCCAGTTCTCATCAATCCCAGCACCAGGATTCCCCCATTATCAGAACCCCCGCTTCACATCACATCCACCCAGATTTTCAGTCTTCCTTTATCACCTCCACCAGTGTCTAGACTCCATCAGGCAGGGGCGGGTATTCCTAGAGATGCATGGCCTCTATGTACAAAATAACGTTGCGATTGTAACATCTCTTCCGGCAATTGATATGGGGGATCTCCCCAGTGCTGGAGACATTTTTTGGTAAATCCAAAGTTTTTAATAATTATTTCTGAGGTGTTTACAACTTAGTGTTAACTAATAATTGTTGCAAACTGGTACTAGCAACACAATATTAGTGCCTTCCTGGAACTAGGCGTCTTGGAAATACCAAAAAACCTACCAGCAACACCGGGTGACTGTGCGGGTTTTGCTGGAAGAGACCACCGGTACACATTGCCTCCTGCGTTCCAGGCTCGTCCAGCTGGGAGGAGGCCTCGGGGAAGACCCAGGACTAGGTGGAGGGATCATATCTCCAACCTGGCCTGGGAACACCTCGGGATCCCGCAGTTTGAACTGGTTGATGTGGCTCGGGAAAGGGAAGTTTGGGGTCCCCTACTGGAGATGCAGGCCCCGCTACCCGATAATGGATAAGAGGATGAAGATGGCTGGATGGATGGATAGACCACCGGTACAGTAGTGAAGAAGCTAGAAGCAAGAAGCTAGAAAACAGGAGAAGACAGCAAAGAAATGGGAGTATTTCAGGCATCTTAGCATCAAACGTGACATGTAATTCTACAACTGGCTATGTTGTGTCACTACTGAACTTTAGTACCATCTACTGGATTTTAACATGGCCAATGCCAAATGCCATGTCTCGCAATATTAACAAAAGTGAAAAAGAATTTGTTTTTCCGCTCCGTGATTGGGATCACATCCAACATTTTTTTGAAACATGTAAGTTTCATGAAATTTGGGCCCAAAGTTTTGCTGTTATCCTGCTGACAAACAAACCAAACCGCAAACATAACCTCCTCGGCAGAGGTGATGAAAGACCACCAATGAAATGGATCCTGAGGACATGTAGTACTCCTAGAACCTCTCTACATCAATGGAAATCACACGCTGTTGCGTGTGTGAGCTTGTTGGACCCAGTAGCCTGTCATTAAATGGTGTCTGAGTAAGCTGGTTTTTAGCAGGAGCTCCAAAAACAACTCCGGGGGGGGGTGGGGGGGAGCCAAATGAAAGAGCAGCACAGCTGGTAGCTCTGTAGACTCTGGCCAATGAAGAACAACGGCACTGGGACTCCGGTGACCGCGGACACCTCGCATCAACACCTATAATAAAGCTCTACTTAACTTGACTTGAAAAGCATAAACAAACTACTAATAAGAAGAAGAAAATTAGAAAACCAGATCACTGTACAAATAACCAAACAGAGCAGTGGTGCTGGATTTAAAGGGGAAGCCCTAGGAACAGAAATAACAGAGGAAAACAGGATGGTTATGTCATAGTCTGATGTCATGTGCTGGGTGGTAGAAGAATATGAGAATATGTAAATCAGCATGAGGGTCAAACACTGTGTTTATGGAGCCCAGAGCAATGGGCCCAGGGCATAAAGCCCCGACAGGGGTCACCTGTCGGCCCCCCTCACACACACCACCCAACACTGGAGCTGGTCTCCTTTCGGGGCTCACCCAGTAAGAGCGTGCGCCCCGTGTTGGGGTCCTGCAGCAGCCCAAGTTCAAATCCGACCTACAGCCCTATGCTGCATGTCATCCCCCTCTCTCTCCCCCTTTTATGCCTATCAACTGTAATAAATGGGAAAAGCCCTCATAAAATAAAAAAAATTAAAAAAAGTTGTGTCCTTTCACAATATGTGTACGCCAGAGACTATACCTCCTGCCACACCTCCATCAAGCCGATGACACCACAGTCCTAGGCATTTCGGGGCGCCCTGGTAGACCATGTACCAAGGCTCAGTGTCCAAATCCGACCTGTGGCCCTTTTTGCTGCCCCCCCTTTCCCGTCTACAAGTGTCCTTTATATTAAAGGCCCAGTTTTTCCCATCGTTTATTTGTGGCTTCACTATAACCTCTATAACAGTAGATAGAGCAACTAGCTCACAGTGCTAACACTTGTTATGTCTTCTTATGGGACAGCTATGAGCCAAAGTATACCCATGCAGAAGTTAATTGATATTACTTTAATGTATACTTTTTGATTGGGGAAATTACAATTTACACTCTTGTTTGTTATAAAGCACTACACACAGGCCTGGTCTGTCCTCACCCCGCCCTGATGTAGAACAACCGGGCCTGGCTGGAGCCAGTGACGTGGGGCGTCATGCAGGGCGAGAGGTTCCATAATATTATCAGAGTTCATCATGTTCCTGAGAACCTGGACTTCAGAGAGATCCCCACCAGTGTCTTGTGAAGAGACTCTGTGTGTTTTGGCCCGTTTATGAATTTATTAGAGTCTGGGAGAAGATTCGGGGATCCAAATGGCCTTTGTTGTCTTTCATTCTATTAGGCGTATACTGCATGGCCTCTTCCCTTTTCCCATCGCAGGAGAGAGCATTACGTCAGAGATCAGTTCTAGACCAGTGGATGCGATACCTTGGGAATCACAGACTGGATGGTACGAATCTTATTCCCACATGTTTTTGACACAGTGATATTTTTCTTGGATTATGCTTCCTCATGTATGTCACCCTGGGGTCCTAGAATGGGTTTCAGAAAATGGCATGATCTTTTTTTTTTTATAAAGTGAGTAAGTTACACATCCAACCCGTTGGGTGGGGGGGAATCACCAGAGGCCTCCCGATACGATACCATCATGATACTTATGCCACGATGCGGTATAATTGTGATTTTAAACATATTGCAATTCATTACCTTTTTTCCAACTTTTAATTTTTCCCAATTTCAAATGACGTCCCTTTAAGGAATCTTAGTCAACATCTGTTTTATCTATAAAGATTTTGTTTATCTCACTTTAATTTTATTGTTGCAACATGGGATTGTCAAGCAACACATAACTAATAAGAGATTGATGCTTGGTTTCTGTGTCTCGATACAGTATTACCACAGAAAACTTTGCAATACGATTGGATTTTTTCCCCCACCCCTGTGACCAAGCGCATTTAAATAAGACGCTAAGGGAGACCTTTAGCGTCCATAACAAAAACAAAGACACCTGACCAGGCGTCTCTATTTTACGAGATGGGAGGGAGAATGTGACACATCTGTTCCACGCCTCTATTTTTGCGTCCCACACACACCACTGTGTATTCTTCATGTATTCTTCAATGATGAAAGTGCCATTCATCATGGTGGCACAGCTGCTTGAACGACCATACCAGGGCTTTAGTATTAAATTATTCTTAATACATGTTTACAATGCACTGCTGTTAGATTGATTTCACTTAATTTCAGTGGAATAAAACATTCAACTAGCAGAGCTGAAACCTGCTGTAAGGATGCTGCTTTAAGTCTGGCAACAACCCCCAGTTTGATACACAAACTGCACAACTCAAGCTTTGCATCTGGACTTTAAGAATGTAATCCCGCCGCTGAATGTGCAGAAAACGCAGGTGGTGTGAACGCACCATTATAACAACACAGACAGTAATTGAGTTCCTGAGGTCATATAGAAATAGCTGAGAAGCTCCCATTATGAACTGCTCACTAACCCGTCTTTGGACATAATGATGCCATGTCAACACCTCAGAATAGAGGATGATTACAGGTGGGACATACTGGGAGGACAAATGAGCAGTCTCAAACATTATGAGAACCTAGACGCCACCAAGACACACTTCTGGACTTCTTCCACTATCCTGTGGAAAACTGACTTAAGCCCTTAGCCCATGTGAAGAACTTGGGGTAAGAGGACAAAGGACCCAAGAATAATAAGATCCAAAAAGGGGGGGACCCAAACAAAGAGAAGACAGCAACACTGTGAGCAGCTAAGCTAAAGGCCTTTTTAGGGGTGTGAGTAGAATCCATGGCGTACCCCCCAGACCCCTCTGAGTCTACGCTTAGCCACCCTTAGCCATTGCGGCGACTCACGTCTCTCGACTGTGGCTTGGCGTTGCATTTCCCCCCCGACTCATCTCCAGGTTCTCTTTCTCCATAAAAAACAAACTCAAGGAGAGGGGTTGACTTCTCTAGAGTCACTACTCCCTCTGCAGATAATCAGCGTCACTCTCTCACTCAGGTCCAGTAAGTGGTCTTAGTAAATGAGAGAAACTACAAACAAAAAGTCTGATATCAGCCAGAAAATCTGTAACTGGTGAGAAAAGAGAAGAGAAGAGAAGAGTAGAGACAAGAAGAGACGAGAAGAGAAGAGGATAGAAGAGAAGAGAAAGCCTTTATTGTCATTATACACAAGTGCAGTACCTGTGCAACAAGACTGAAGCAAAACCTTTACAGTGTCAACATGAAATATAAGAATATAAAATATAAGAATATAAAGTATAGGTAGTACACCTGGTCCCCCCCGGACCTGGTGCACAGTCCTAAGAGCAACTATATATATATGAAGTAGCTTTGTATACACATTATGCAAAAACTAGTAGCATTAACTAGTATTAATAACAAATAAATAAATATTGCTTAGTGTGACCATGTAGAGATGCTCCAAATCAGTGGAGGGAACTAGAGGAACTGTAGTTGGGAGGAAAACAGACATGGAGCTGAGAGTAAAGATGATGAGCGCTCACAGAGAGGGGGGCGGGGGGGGGGGGGATGGGACAGTCTGATCCCCCCCTCCCCCCACACACACACACAGTAGTCCATTGCAGTAAATGGGGTTGTTCTTAGGCCAGTCAGCTCTCAGGGCCTTTCATGTCCATCCAGTAATAGTCAGAGAAATGAGTGGGACTGCAGTGGGCAGATAGGATCACGGGTGTTTCCCTCTGCCCTCTGAACCAGAAGGAAACACACTAGAGAAACACATGGACTGGGACTGTGGGGGTGTGTGTGTGTGTGGGCGCGTATGTGTGTGTGTAGATAGATTGAATGTCTGATTCGACACAGAATCGCTAGGTTTTTCCCAATAAATCATGAAATATATACAGTTTATATAGCAAATTTGTTAAGAAAATATTAGCTGTAGACTGTATAAACAGTCTATGACATCAGCTATTAATACTAGTTCCCATTGACCGCGTAACTTTTAGTTTTTCTGGATCAGAATTTTAAATTTTCTTGAAGAGGAGTTATTTGTCTTGTTTTTTTTTGACACTTTTGTTTCTTCTTCTCTATCTTTTGGTTGATACTTTCCACATCTTTTGAGGTTTTTGAAGCTTTTTACAAATTGTCTGGCAATTTTTGCAACGTTTTTTTTTATAAAAAATGTTTTCAAATGCAATAAGATTGAATTTCAATAAAAGTAGTGGACTGATCCTCTCTTTAACTTGTGAAGAGGAGGGAACGATTCACTTTACTTTTTTTTTATTTGGTTGAAAAAAAATATTATAGAAACTTTTTTAATCGTGGCCATGATGTTTTATGGATAGCGGCCGGCTTTATGGATACCCCCACCCCCCCACCCCCCCTCCCAGTTACTAAGTGCCGAGCCGCTGCAGCTGTCGGACATCATAACAACGGCACACTTCCTGTTTTGCTCCACAGGAAGTTGAGGGAATGAGAAAACGAGGTCTCCAGCATCACCGTGCATCATCTTTCACCCAACGCCACGGTTCCTGGAAAACACTGAGTGGTCATATTTGGGTCATATTTAATATCTCCGGATCAATACGCTGCAGACTTTCCTTATTTAACTGATCTTTTTTGAATTTGTTGAGAAATGTGATGTAGGCCATCCTGAAGCTTTTTACATCATGGAATTAGTGTCTTTGTAAAATAAATGAATTATTATGACTCTATAAGTCAAGTCACATAATCTCCAATATCTCAATAGCTTTGTTCTTAGTTTTAGCATGATAGCTAACACCGGGGGGGGGGGGTCCATCGACCCACTTTTGGGTCGCGACCCAGCAGTTGAGAATTACTGCATTATGTAAAAACTAATAACCAACCAAAATGTCTTTTATGGCTTTTAAAAGGAAACTAAAGAAAAAAATCAAAAAGTACTAAATATAGCTTAAATATTTTAATTGTTCATCTTATCTTTACTTACATGTAACATGGTGAACATCCTGAATGTATGTATCATATTAGCATATTATTGTTACATATATGTTCCCTGACATTCCAGGTGGAGGGCAATGGAAATGGCTCTGTATGCATGGTGGTGGGGGGTCTACAGTGAGTGGGACAGAAGCATCAATATTTTTATATTTATATTAAAAATATGTAAAATGAACAGTCCCCTCAGCTCTGTCTGCTGGATGTGTAAATAGATGAATGAATACATGTTTGCCAATGCGTTACCAAATTCATAAGCAGGTAATAAATCACTATTGTGTCCACAGCAGGTTGCTGCAGCCACGATATTTTTCTCACCTATCCAAAGTCTGGAGTTCATATCAATGTTAGAGGCAGAATCACCTGTATTAATATATAAAATATGGGGTCTACCTGTTACGCCCATGCATAACGGGTAGACCCCATGTCTTATGTTGGGGAAACAAAACAAGAATCGGTGAACGTAAGTGTTCTGTTCATCATCTTGAGAAGAAATCAGCTTGAGTGACCCCAGTGCATGGGTGTGGAGACAGTAAAGACGTCAGAGAGGTGGAAATAAAGACAGAATCCTTCTCCAAAGGGAGGGGGACACTACCTGGATACCTTTGGTCCCAATGGGACGAATGAGACTGAGCTTGCTTGTTTCTAATAAAGTTTTGTGTAGTTGTCTTGTTTTAGTCTCCTACATCATGAGACATATGTCTGGAAGTGTGTGGCTCCCCTCGGTGGGATGTACTGGTATGGCCACATTAATAATCCCAGGACTACAACTCTAAACTAGCCAACTCAGATCATAAAGATCATAAAATACAGCATCTGAGGCAACACAATGGACTCAAAACAGCATGGATGTTTTTTTTCCAAGTGTGTATGCACTGGTGTGAAGCACCAGAGACACAAAATAACACCCCAAATCCCAGAAAAAGTGATTTCTTTTCATAATATGGGCACTTTAAACTGGTCACATTCATTAGCATGAAACCAGAATTGTCCTTTGAACAAACATGAATGCCATATTGTGGGATAGGCACTACGTGGCGCCACTCCTCCAGCCAGGTGCCAGTGTCCTGCAGCACAAGCAGATGGGTCGGATCAACTGGAGCTCTGGACCGAGGTGGGTGGAGGCAGACCGCACAGGATGGCTCAGTCTGGACTGACAAGGCCGTGCATCGCTGAATACACCAATAACCAAATCATGTTTTACACTTTACAGAGTGGACGTATAGACATGGGGAAGCTGAGTGGGGTGGGGGGGGGGGGACGTGGCTGGGGAGGCTGAGGGTCTGGCAGCTGAGTGCTGCCGGTTCACCTCGTGCCACACACCAAATATATCTAGTACATATCACATAAATATTTGTATGTGATGTACTTATTAGCACTAATAATATATTGACTGGATTAAATAGAATTGCATGACTACAGAGAGACTAAAATACAATCTCCGTGGACTAAAACTAGACTAAAATAGTCGTGGATAATTCTGACTTAAATAAGACTAAAATGCTCAGACTTTTAACCGACTGAAACTTGACTAAACTAAAAAAAGTATGACCAAAACTAAAATGACAGCTTGTCACAAAGACTGACTAAAACTAAAATAAAAACAGGCCACCATAAACAACACTAGCGTGCACACCCCCCCCCCCCGCATGTTTAACTGTAACTGAACCAGAGTGTTTCCCTACCGATGTGTGATGTCCAGGTCTCCGTCCTCATCCAAAAAGGCTTCTACCTTTCCTTCTCTGCCGTCCTCTCCTTCCTCCTCTTCCTCTCCGTTCTCTCCAGCAGTTCCTTGTGGGCCTTTTGTGTCTTGATCTCCGTCTTCCCTTGGTTGGTCATATTCCTCCACCTCCTTTAAGCTCCACTCTGGGACGTCCCTGCCGTGCTTTTCCCCATCTGACAGGATCTTGAATTTTGAGATGAACACTGAATGGAAAAACAACAACAAAGTGAGAAAGGTGAACGGCAAAGTTCACAAAAAAGATGAAGACGTTGACTGGAAAAGTGACATAGGATTTAATCCAGTACAGCGCATATTGATGTCCCGACTCTTCATCTAACGAGCATTAATCATTCATCAAACACAATAGGGGGTTTAAAAATGTCTGATTAGGATGCTTCTCTCTGTTTCATGAAATTATCAAACTAATACTTTGGATGCTGAAATTATTTCTTTCAGTGGAATCAGTGTATCCTCTGTGTTGATTTGTATTGCGACCCCCCATGGCAAAACCTCTGCCGCCACGGTAACAGGAACGGGCAGACGCACCAATGTAGTTGCGGTTGCACTTGGACTTTCTTGTAAAATTCATTTTGTAGACCTGTCGTAGATGT
>NW_022602638.1:0-23656 GCF_008692095.1 Etheostoma spectabile | reverse complement strand
GCAGACTGTCGCCATGGCAAAAATGGATCTACATCTACTGCCAGTGACAGCAGTGTTCGGTAGGTCTCCAACACCAGTTAGTCTCCGTGGGAGGAATGTGCATTGCATAACCAAGCAGAATGATGGCGAGGGAGGGAGGACGGATTCTGATGGCTGTGGCAATGAAGGAGAATGAAAGGGGAGAGGGAGGGGGGTAGAGGGGGAGGAGGAGGAGGGAGGGGGTAAACGACATTGCTCATGCTTACTGTCGTCTTCTCTCCTCTGCTGTGGGGCTGGCGGAGCACACACCGTGCAGCTATCCCCTAAAAAAAACACAAAAGAAAAAAGGAGGTGAATCAGCCCCACCGTGCCACTCTGCTCTCAGATCAGTCGAGCCCATCCTCAGCTGCTGTTATTCTGTCAGACCTGGGGAGAGGGGAGGAGTGCAGGAGGAGGAGGGGGGGAACCATAGGCTGCTGGGAAATAAAGTGGTCGAGGTTGGGTGGAAGACAAAGAGAGGCAGTGGGAAGATGTGGGGGTCTGTGCGTGCAGACACCATGCCTGCTGAGCTGTCTTTGCTCTTCTTCTGAGAAATCTCCGTCAGCATCCAGTTTACTTTTGGTTAGTTTCTGCCAGCTCCATGCTGAATTGTTGTGTATGTCAACAGGCCTCTGATCCGATCTGATCAGCCCATTTCTCCAGCATTATGACTCACTCATGTCTCTCTCCTAATTAAAAAAAATAGGAAAACCCAACCTTTAAGGACACCAATTTTTTGTAAATGAATGTCTTGTAAATAAATAATGTTCTTCCTTAAAATACAGGGGGAATAAGTATACCCCCCCTAAAATCAGGGCAAAAGTTCTAATGTCACTTAGTTCGGCTAACTAAGTGACATGTTCTGTCTATTTGTCTACATAAATCAAAATACAACTGCCAACTGGTGGCACCGGGTGCATATTGACTGTTTTGTCTGTGTGGAAAAAATGCAAGCCAGTGTTACAAATGAAAAGAATATAATTTAACATCAGTTGGCTACAGACAAGACTAACTGATGGTTAAATATATTCTTTTCATTTGTAACACTGGCTTGCATTTTTTCCTGCTCAAGGGGTTCTTAATGGGGGCTGGTCTCTGAGACATGTTCTCATGTCTCAGCATATAGTTGTAAAGTGTTTGTAATCTTGAAATAAAACATTTGGTCTCAAACAAAAGAAAGGGCTGGTGTGTCACTGATTTAGCCATAGTGTTATTTAGAGCCATGGTGGATGTTAACAGTGCTTGTTATGGGAGTTTACGCCTGCATAGATCATAGATGAGGTTTCAGCCATGAACGGATCAGAAATGGTATAGGATAACTCTAGATGATACCATTAGTTAAAACATGTATTGGCATCATCTTTGATTCCAGTACTGGATATCAGATTGTTGCATCCCTTGTCTGTCCATCTGAATTGGCCAGCTCAACATCCCCACCCTGCCTCCATCCACTCACCAGGCACACCAGTGGTTTATCGTTTCACTATTATCTTGACCTCAGGGGTATAGAGCGCTGGAGCAGAATTGGGGTCGGTTAAAACATGATTCTACAATAATGATCTTTCCTCCAGGCTCCCATCGTCACAACCCATCACATCTTCACTACCTGCTAGGTCTGGATGCTGGCCAGGTGAAGAAGGGATGAGCCTTCAGCAGCTGAATGTTTGACAGATACATAGGCCACTGGCTACATTTACACCTAAGCCTTGCTATTGGTCAAATGTAGACTGAACGGGACATTACACTGCTTACCTGTGTATCTGTGGGATCACACACACACACGGTTGCTTATGTATATAAATAATGTTTTTTTTAAATTAATTTTAAGATGACAATATCACGGCAACAACAATTATTTTGTTAGAGTATTTCTTTTGTAATGCCTCACCTTTTTCATTAACACTTTTATCGTAAGGGTCCAGCAAGCAAAGTGCTCTCAAGCTGTTGGCCTCTGCGACTCTTATTGGCCAGTCAGTAGGATACCAACCCCTCCAATAAGGTTTGGTAATAATTAAAAACTACTAATGACAGAAGTCACATGTTTCAAATAGACAAAAGACAGGGCTGGGTAATATATCAATATCCTATTGATATATGAAGCCAGATATCGTCTTTAGATATTGTAATGTTACACGTGTTGTCTTTCCTGGTTTCACAGGCTACATTACAATAAAGTGATGTTTTTCTGAATTGTCAGACAGTTCTTGCTGTTATTATACTCACGGTACTGATGATGATTCGTCAAAAATGTCATTGTGTAAATATTTTGTGAAAGCACAAATGGTCAACCATACAATATCTCTATCAAGGTATTTTTGTTTTTCTCTGTCGCCCAGCTCTGCTTGAGCAGCTTGGTTTAAAAAGGGATTTTCCTTCTGTCCTTTGAAATGGCTCAGAGCTTCAGGCCACTTTTTACTAGCTGTGCCACATAGTCCAGCCTTGATGCACATTATCTCCAGTGTTCGCTGAGGCAGACTGTGTTGGCGGGGACATGTCACTGTCCTCCTATTTCACTTACCCTTGCTCTGTTCCGCCGGCCAAGAGGGGTCAGGAAGACCTGACACTGGAGCCGCGAGCTTGAGTCGGTGTTGGCCACCCACTCGGTGTGAGTTGCATGTTCAACTCTGTCTTCCCTTTGGGAACAGACACCCATCCCTTGTAGCAGCAACCGGCCCACGCACCCTCTCCTGTTCACCCATGAGCTGAGACTCAGTGGGAAGCGTTGAATGTTTCTATCATTGGTTTTGTTGCCCATTACAGTAAACAAGTCAGCATGTGGGTTTTTATGAAGACCAATGACTGACATATCCTATTGTCTCAGTGAGTTTCTTATGCCCCCCCCCACTAGACGGACACTGATATCAAAAAATGGTTGTGATTGTCTTTCAAATATGGATATAGATTCTGTTTTCACATCACAAGTTTCCCTCACTTCTTAGCCCTGCTGTGGCACTATATTTAGTAATTAATAGTGGTGTCTTGTTTCTAAACCAGTTCCCTTTCTCCACCCCCTGTAAATTACCAAACGTCAGTCTGTCAGCTGTAATTACAGGCTCTTTACATCTTCACAATGACCTGTGGAGCACAATAGGCTCTAAATGGATGGATGAAACGTAAGACTGGAGTCCTGCCTGGATGACATGGTTTGGGTGTTAATTACGTTCTCTGTTGGCGTATGATGGCAGTGGGATCTTCTGTGGTTGATTATCAGTGCTATTCCCAGGTTTGAACTACTATGATAGATGTACTTGTACCGGTGAGCATGAAGTCTAAAAGGATCAAAACTACATGTATGTCTTATTATTAATAGTTATTAAACAGTACACAGGGAAGACAGACATAAGCCATGGATCACCTTAAAACCTTCAGTGTTGTGGGTACAAGATTTGCTCTAAATGTCACTGAGCCACCAGGACGTTTATGCATGGATGGCAGGTGTTTTGCTGAGGACCCAATGAGTTAAATATACTGTAGTGCAATTTCAAAGCTTTCTCAAATGCTGTGCCAGGGCTTATCTGCTGAACACTTGGTGCTAGTCATACCACATTTGGTGTCTGAGTAGACTTGACAAATGTGGTGCTATTTGGCCAATAGGGGGGGCTGTAGCAGCATCATCTACAATTAAGAAAGGAAGGCCAGTCTGTGTGTATTCAGGTATAACTGTCCTTCGCATATCAAGAAATGCTCATCCAATCAACTTCCCTCTTGGCAGGTGTATTGCTGAGGACTGAGTCCTGTGTCAAGTCAATCTCATGAACGATTCGTTCCGTTTTTGGACACTTTGAGCACCACAAGCAGAATGCCATCTAGTTCCATTATATTGGAGAGAAGACGTGATTGTCCGTTTAGCATGACTTGCTAGTTCCTTCATTTTGCATTAACAAAAAAACAAACAGTTGTTGCCTATTTATGAAGGCAATGGGGCATGCAATAGATTAGAGTAACAGTACATTTAACCAACACCCCTGCTGTATTACAAGGCTCAGCCTGTAGTACTTTACACTGGGAATTCACAATGTTTTAAGTTTTACACAGGTCATAAATATTCACAGATTGAATATTTAATTTTTTACAGAGCAGTTAACAATAAGAAGTTGCTGCACTAGTATCAGTCGGGCTCTACTTTTACTACAGAAAAACAAGATAAGCAACCATACTGCTGAAGAGGGTACTTAATAAATTCTGTCTACATAATAACAGATTACAACTGAAATTGTAATTTTATTACGCCTGATGTCAAGCCTCAGTACAGCGCCAACAGTCAGCTGTCAGCCATACAGAAGGCTAAGAGGAAAGGACATGCTTTAGACACTCTTATCCCTGGATGCCCAACAGGTACACTCATTCTACCATATAACATTCATATTTCCAGCCATCCAGAATGGTAAGGCGTTCACATCCAACTTTGATTCAGTGGGTGTGTCAGTGACCTCAGTACTTTGTAAGTTACTCAGGGTTATTGTGTGGACTTACAGAGGCAGTAGATGCTGCCTTCGTTATATACAGTGGTGTGTGTATTTCTGGAAGATTCACAACCTGATTTCAAGTGCAACTTTCTCACGTTATTTTGGGGAAGCAATTGATTGGACACTGTGTAAAGCTGCAGAGGCAAACAGAGAGACATTAAAATGCAACAGTTATGCTTTTATCTCAAGCAGCCTTACATATACCACGCTCACGCAATCGCAGGCACTTACTTTAAGATCTGGGGCCCCCATTAACTATAGTCAGCTGGAGATCCAACATGGCTACTGCAGCTCCCATCTCTGTACGGCCCCCCGAAGGCCCTAAATCCAGAGTGTGGAGGCTTGCTGGTGACAGTGCTGCGATGACTGCAGGTCAGCACCACCAAGCTGGTCATAGCTGAGATGGATGTCCAGCCTCTGGGGCTGCCGCCTGGCCTGGGGCTCACAGCTTTTTCTCCTTAAGATTTGCTCTGTAACACTGTTCAGGCTTCCAATTGGTGGTAAAGTTCCTTGAATTTTATGGAAATTTGAGTATTTAGGGCAGGACAGGGAAGGGAAAGCCAGTGAAAATGTTGTTGTTTTGTGGTTTTATACCAGGGAGTTGTTGAAATCTCATGATTATCACACCAAGTGTAGTTGTGAACCATACCCAATTATTGTAACATAAGGTAAAAAGAAAATAACATTAATTGATGGAAGTATGTTGCCATAGTTTGGTATATCAAAAAACAATATATGTGTTATCTCAGAAGCTTTGTGACCAGTTCATTGTTTTACCAGGCTGAAAGTAAGAGTGAAGGAAACAACTTGGTACATGGTTAGGTGTTCTGAAAACCATTTGATCATTTCAATCTGACTAATAAGAAATAAACCAAGGATTGCGTTTTTGTTTTTTGAAATTTTAACTTTAAATAATATAACATATGAGTAATAGGACATTTGAGTGCATGCTTCCCTTTATCAACTTGTACTGTAAGTGTCTTTACTCCTACCCATGGCTAATGTGATCCATGGCCTGCCAGCCTTCAGCCATGGCGTGTCATCATTTAATAGTGCAAAGCCCGCGCTTGTGTTTCTGTTGAATTTGAATGAGAACTCTAAATACATTTCATAATAAATAAATGTCATAGAAATCCAACTAGTGTTAAGATATTTCAGTCAAAAGTGAAAGCAAACACTTATGGAACAGCCAAACTCATTGTTTTTATTTATCTTGATTTTTTTTATTTTACTGTTTACATTTGCTTTTTAATATTTTATTTATATTGTCACTCTGAAGAGCTGCTAAACAGTTTTTTGTCTTAAAACAACAATAAAGATCTATTCTAATACATGAGTAACAACTATGAGGTGATAATTTAAAAAAAAGAAGCAAATTCTATACTTAATTTCATGTCCAAGCTTGTGTACAATAAATTTGCTGTGCCGTACCTGAATATTAAAGTACTTAAAGTAATAAAACACTTCTTATACATTGGATAGTTTTTTTGTATCATTCCACTTTCCGTTCTTCTACATTTCACTACAGCAGAGGTTTTCCAACGTCTAAAAAATGAAAAAATTGAAAAAAAAAAAAAAAGGGTTAGGGTTAGAAAAAAGGGAGATAAAGACTCTAATGCATTCTAATGTCCCGGCACTTAACGTCCTTTCTATCTAGATTTGTTTATTAACCCCTTTTTTTTTTTTTTAAAGGCCTGTATCTAAAAAAGTGTTTTTGATGCTTCCCCTCCTTTTTTATTGTTTTCCATAAAGTCTGCTTGACATTTATTACCCTCAGTGAAGGGAAAAACACATCTGACATTGACACAGAGCAAGAGGAGGAATTCTGATGAGTTGCGCACAAATGCTCCGAGTAATTGCATAGATGGAACTAGAAGGGATTGGGATTCCATGCTAGGTGTCACCCGAGACACGGCTTAAAGCCTTGGGGGGGCAGTGCTGTGCAGATGGGGATAGGACAGTAGGGAGCTGGGAATTCAATATAAATGTAAAACAGTCCGGGAGCCACAAACAAGAGCTGTTTATTTAGAGGGTGACACTTCAAGGCACATGGACACACACACCACACACACACCACACACACACACACACACCACAACAAACACACACAACACACACACACACACCCACACACACACACACACACACACACAACACACAACACACCACACACCCACACACACACAACACAGCAGACAGCCCCTCTCAGAAAATGATCCAGCTTACACGGTCAGCCAATTGATCCTTACTTCACTGTCTCAACAGACCCTTATTATTAGTATTTGATTGGCTTCTGGTCAAGTGCTGCTGGATGCCAACTGACAAACAATGGCTGAAAATGAACCCAACGAGTCTTGGAAACATGCCAAACAGGATTAATGACAGGATTACTTCAAGGATGCTTAGGAATGTATTTGGAAGGACAGTTTCAAGACATATCAAAGGTCGGTTCTAGGTCAGGATGCCAAGGTTGATTATTTCATGTATAACTTGATCACTTGATTCAATGCTATCATATGGTCAAATCTTCAGACATGGCTACATTTGCATATTTAGCTTTCCCTACAAACATCAGCATGTTAGCATTGTCATCGTGGGCATGTTCATGTTAGCATTTGGCTTAAAGCACCACAGTGTCTAAAACAACTTTGCAGAGCTGTGCCAGCACGTCTGTAGACTCTTACAGATAGAACCCCAGTCTCTCCTCAGTCTTAAGTGCCATGTGGTCATTTTTTACTTTCTGAAGTTAACCAGAAAGAAAGGCTTTCTTCCTCATTTCCAGATTGGAGGTGCTGCTCAACAGCAGTGGCTCAGTGCTGCCACTGGTGGCTGAAACGTTATAAAGAAGACTGCCGCTGTTGTTATAGCTGTCCATGGTTGCCCTGAGTCCATGAAAAGACCTGTCTGGCATCATTTTGTTACTACGTTGCATGTTCTGAGCTACCTGTGTACCAACGTACTACAAACATACATACCAAAAGAGAAGCTTTCTCCTTTTTGTTTCTCTACTCTTTAACATCTAACACTTTGTATCCTTGTCTCTCTGCAGTCCTAGATATGGCACGTCATGTGCCCCTGTATCGGGCACTACTGGAGCTGCTGAGGGCCATTTCACGTGCACAGCCCTGGTTCCTCTGCTGCTGCCTCTCTCCGGAGACCGGGGCATGACGAGGAGGATGAGGATGAAGAACACTGTGAGGGACAGACCTCTGTTGGAATGCTGCTTGCCAAGATGAAGACATGTGTGGACACGTACACCAATCGCCTCAGGTGAGATGGCCCAATCTATAGGACTTGGAATCATTTAGGTTTTTAATTTCAGATATAGAACCCAAATGTAAACAGAACTTAAAGTATTCCTGCATACACCTATAATAATCTTATCTTTTGAGCTTAAAACTGACTTTGTCATACTTTGTCAGCCATTGGAGTAATGTCTGATTTTAATACTTTGATCCAGCCATAACCCTGCCGCCCCAGAAAGACACTCTAGTATCATTCTCTCTCCTGCTCTCTGCAATTCTGCTGATCTGGGAGCCTTCACATCTATAGCGCTGTTCACACTTGGAAATGAAATGCACTCTGGGTGATGGGAATGTTCCCCTAGAGGCGTCCAGGATGCATTGAGTCACTAAACTGTGCTGGGGGTGGTCCGGGAATGGCTAGAAATGTGCAGTGTGTTTTATTATAGCAGGATAGGTTTTAGTCTAGAAATCCAATATTTGACCTGCATAAAGTGCTGTACGTTCTGCACATTCTACGTACGGAACATACGAGATGTGACCATGCTATCTCTCTCACTAGGCATGTGCCGGTATGGTAACCTTCAGCAAAAATACCACCATTTCACAGTATTGCAATAACAGCTCTAAAGTGTATTATTTTGAAATGTAGGGTAAAACAGTACTTCTTTTCCTCCATTGAACAATATATTATATTAACAGCATATAGAAGATTCAGTGTGTATATATAACTACGGTGATGTAAAGTCTATACGTAATCAGATCTCCTTGCTCTGCGTAGCGACAGTACAGAGGAACGTTTGCCTTTAACAGAGCAACAGTAATAACCTAATATACCATCGTTACTGATATTAATAACCTAATAACCAACATACCATAATTGCTGAGATTAATAACCTAATGTGGAGGTGTGCTGGGTCCTGACACAGTGACTAGACACAGTCCTATAATGCCAGTGAAGAAATCGTGAAATTGTGTCAGGCGATGTTTCCAGACTCTGACATCTGACCATTTTTCTTTTTTATTCTTTTAAAATCCTAAACTTCAGTCCCATTGGTATTAGTGTCTTAAATTTGACTTGGTGAAACCTGCAGAAACCCTGTGTTCATCACATAATATACCCACAGCAGGTATCACACCCAGATTTATAGCACACACACACCACACACACACACAGGAACACTGAGCCTTAGGAAACCTTGAAACACCACACTTGTACTTGATCTCACAACCACAAGCAGAAGCTTTAATGGAAGAAGAGCTCGAGGCAAATGGGAGACTGATGATTGGGATTGCCTCAGCAGTCTGCTGAACTTCCTGTCCCACAAACAGGACAGATTCAGTCAGGAGGTGGGGGCATTATATCAGTGACACATTTTATCTCATGTTTCTAATATTACAATAACCATCAAGTGATCAGAGAAATTGTCTTTTGAGATCTGCACATGCTGAACTCTGGCACAGTGTCTTGGTTGGGGAAAAGTGTCGACTCTAGCAGCGTTTTGAGAGAAGCACTCCCACATTCAGATTAAACTGCCATTTCTGCACGATTATGGCCAAAATGATAATCACGATTATTTTGATCAAAATTTTGATCGTGATTATTCTCACGATTATTTGTTGATTTTAACCAAAACAAATGTTATTGTCACATAGGCTATTTATAACTGGAGAGGGAGTGTGATGGACGCTACTCCCAGAGAGACGGCTGATCATTATGAACGGGTCCAGCACGGGTTGATCGGCGGATACACACGGCGTGTGTATGAAACGTCTGTGTCGTTACTGCGCTGCATTTTTATGAACTATGATATTCTGGCCATGGGTCACATCTCGGGCCCAGGTCCAGGTCCAGCAGCTCCATCTCACGCTATTACTCTACCAACTGAAGTTAGTTGCATTCAATAACTTCTTCGGTGTTTTTCACCGTGGCGGCCGCTATAACAGAGTCACCATGGAAACACTGGTACAAATACCGGTTTCCTTCTCATACTTAACAATATACAGCTGTGTTAATAACAATTAAAACTGGGGACAAATGTCAGAATTGTGGACCGGCACGGAGTAAGAGGAAAGAGAGTAAGAGGAGAGATCCAACACAGGCACGGCTTTACAGACGAAATGGGTCATGTAACGCAAAATTAAACCATATCCATATAAACAACATTGCAGGGGATGAGAGGACATTAGCACCGCTGCGTCCTATATGTCTTTTCCACCAAGGCTAACCAGGTGCTGGTTCTGGGCTGGTGCTAGTGCTAGTTCGGTGCTGGTTCTACTCTCCAGTTTTCTAAGAACCAGCTTGATTTTCCACAGCCTCGAGAGCCAGAGTAGGGCTACGTCACAACGTCACTGCAAGCACCTCCGTTGTCATAACAACGCGTTATGACTATCAACAATAATGGAGGACTACATACCGATACTTTTGCTCCTGGCTTTACAAATTCACACTGGAATTCAAAGACGGGCCTTGACAGCTCTTCGTGACCGCTATGGACAGAGGACACGTTCAAGGAGAAAGGTAATTATCTCCCATGATTTAACGTTTATTATCATATTTTGCTAGCTAGCGATGGCAACAGCAGTAGCGTCAAGCAAAACACCGTTAGGGTGATCAGACGTCCGGTTTGACCGGGGCAGTCCCAGTTTTTCCGACAAAGAAAGCCTTCGGGACGCTAAAATGTTCCGGTTTACCAACCACTAGAATTGTCCTGGTTGTCGGCGATTACATAGCAGAAGTGATCTTATTATAGTCCGGTCATTTAACCATGTAGAACATACATCCAGCGTGTGGTGTGGTGGGTGTGTGTGTGTGTGGTGTGTGTGTGTGTGGTGTGTGTGTGTGTGTGTGTGTGTGTGTGTGTGGGTTGTGGTGTGTGTGTGTGAATTGTAGCGTATCGTCGACATAATCTGTGCAGCCAGCGTTACAATGTATATTTGTAACCATTGTGTCTCATTCTCTGTCATGTTAACGGTGATATCGCCAGCCAGGGACGTGCATGTACATGTTGGGCAGTAGGGTTTAAGGGGGAAAAGCCTATTAGTTAATAAGAAATGTAAACAAAAAGAATTTGATAATTTTTGCAATCTTTTTTTATAAAACATCTCAACATAAATCTTCACACTAATCTGAAAATAATGTTGCTGCAATTTGTTAATTTTTTAGTAAAACCCCTGTTATTATTGTTGGATGTAATACTGTACAATATCAAAGCATACATGTTAACAAACCAACTGACTTTTATTTTTGCAGGTTGTATTATGGCGAGGGCGAGGCAGAGGAGGACACATGTGGTCTGGGCATACCACCGATCACACTATTGGTGGGCACCAGTTGTGCCAGATTTTACCCCTACACAGTTTGTTCAAAACTTTCGAATGTCCCGGAGTCATTAGAATACATATGTGGTCAGGTCAGGCCTCTCATGGGCCGAATGAACACCAACTACCGTCTGGCTGTTCCAGTGAGAAAACGTGTTGCAATTGCTCTGTGGAAGCTGGCTACTGGCATTGAGTATAGGACCATTAGCCACCTTTTTTGGGGTAGGTCTAAGCACAGTGTTTAACTGTGTTCAGGATTTCTGTGACTCCGTTATAAAGGTCTTGCTCCCTCAACACATCACCACCCCAGAAGCTGCTAAGCTGGTTGAAATTGCCACCTTCTTCCATAACCGCTGGAGAATACCACAGTGTGTTGGTGCAATAGATGGAAGCCACATCCCAATCATTGCCCCCGAGGAGTATCCCCGGACTACTTTAACCGGAAAGGGTGGCACTCAATAATATTGCAAGGAGTTTTGGACGGCAGAGGCCTGTTTTGGGATGTGTGGTGGGCTATGCAGGGAGTGTGCATGACGCAAGAGTGCTAAGGCAGTCAAATTTATGGGATCAACTTAGTGATGGTGAATTACTTGGACAGAACAAAAAGATCATCTCTGGCATAATGTTGGACACTACCTCATCGGTGACCCTGCTTACCCATGCAGAACTGGCTTATGAAGCCCTTCTCCGACACTGGAAGACTCTCACCTGAACAACACACCTACAATTACAGGCTGAGCAGTGCACGTTCGGTTGTAGAGATGGCTTTTGGAAGGTTGAAGGGCCGTTGGAGATGTCTCTCCTCAAAGAAATGACTGCAAGCTGGAGCTCAGCAAAAAATGACGTTAACCTGCTGTGTGCTTCATAATATTTGTGAAGAGCATGGTGACCATTTCATGGAGGAGCATGTAGACGGGCAGTTACACATTCAGCCTCCAGGTCAAGCAGTACCTGAGCATGGTGAGCCAGAAGGGGCAGATATTAGAGCAGCCTTAATCAACTATTTCAGTAGAGAGGAGTGATAGTTTTTACAGTGATTGTTGTACATCATTACTGCCAGTTGCCTGTTTCTAAATGCACCGAAAGTTTACAGTAGTAAAAGCCTCATTTTCTGACAGGAGAAAATTTCAGAAAACTTGCAATACAAAAAAATGTCAGTAATCAACTGGGGAAGTTTCACATGTTTGTTCATGTTTTTACCTTTGTATAGTATATGTATCTGTTGATAATCCCTGTTACTTTGGATAGATAGTTAATGTGGAATACACTCATTAAATTATATCTTTTAACTCGTTGTGCCTATGTGTGTTGTGCCAAATAAGGATTGTTTGCACTTCACATTCACATTTTCAAACTGTTATTTTATCTTTTTAATGAATAACCAGTCTGGTATTGTGTTATCTGACTTGTTGGAATAAGGAAGGGTGAGAATGTTGTTAAATATAAAAACATTTGTTTATTGTCATAGACAATCAATAGTTACAAATAATAAATAAATAATAAATAAATTACATGTTAATTATTTCTGTGCTTGCGCCTCCATCACTGCCACCATGCGCCCCATGAGCCCCAGCAGAGCGCTGGTGTCTGCCTCCATCTTTGCCACCATGTCTTTGTTGAGCTGCAGGAACTTATCGTCAGCCTTCTCCATGTAGTCCAACAGCTCCTCATGTTCACGCTTTTTTCCTGTGTAGAAAACAACCAAACCAAAATGTGTGATTATATGACAATGTCAAACTATCTATATACCTGTGCACTACCAGTACAAGTCCACACATCGCTGCAGACAAGCTCCAGTTGGTTTTATATTGGCTGCCATCATTTAATCTAACTGCAAACAAACCAGCGCCTGCATGCTGACCATAGTGGACCTACCGATGGTTTCAGTAGGACACACTGACCATTTAAAGAGGCCAGGTTAAATGTTTTGTTGGACAAAATGGAACCTATAAGGCAATGTAGAACATGTAAACATTAAGGAAACGCTTTATACACAGCACAAAATAGCTTACCTCGTCTGGCTTGCCGTGATGACACGGAGGCAGATGGGACCGGCGAGCTGCAGTCCTGTGGGGGGGTGATGGTGGTGTAGCTCTGTGTCATCATCTTCATCATCCTCACCAGTAACAGACAACTCTATAAACAACCAACACAGGGAGCAGGTTTAGTTTATAATGCTCATTCAAGACAGAAAATACACAGTAAGACCTCTGCTGTTAAGTTTCATAATTTAAAAAAGAATCTTCAAATTCGCCATAACAGTAAATAAAAGCGGTTGTGTTTGCTCCCGTAATCGTCCCCTGATGTATTATTATTTTTATCAGTGAGCAAACCTCCCTGCTGACTAAAAGTGTTGCAGAACCAGAACATTTAGTTGGTGAATAACGCTCAAATCAAAATCTGAAGCATAGACTAAAAGAATTAACGTTATTTTAAACCAGCCTGTAGTTTTTGTTCAGCATCTCACATCACACTTTCAGTCACTATAAGCCTTCTAGCTACTACTACTACTACTACTACTACTACTACTACTGTCAGAAACATTGTGCCAGAACATGAACAATAACGTCGCTGTAACGGGCTTATCTGCTAACGTTAACCAGCTACCGACCGTTAACGGGCTTCAACCCGTAGCCTAACGTTAATACGCCGTTAACGTTTAGCTACGGTACAAGCTAGCTAAGCTTGCTAGCGATAGCTTGCTAAACTTTGCTTGTCGTCACCGAACTAATGTTAACCATGCGAATATAACATAGAAACAAGACATAACGCTAGCTGGCAACACAGTTAAAATACATAATTGAAATTGAAACATTTTAAGACCCACCTGAAGCATTGGGACGGTCTGCCTCTCCGTTCACCATCGCCTCTAACAACGCTGTGGCGGAGTTGAGCGCCCCGGTGGTTTGGCATGCCGGTCGGTCCCCCAGGATGGAGTCCAGATGTTAAATATGCGATCTTCTTTGCTGACCGCCACTACCACTTCGCCCAAGCTCCTTTTTTTGATCCCGATAATCTTTTTTAATTTTTTAATTTTGTTTATCAGCTGATCCGTACTTCTCTGGTAACCCGCAACAGACATCTCATTTTGAAGCCTTTCGAAGACGGGTTTCGTCCGTACAGCTCCATCCAGTTTATGTTGAATTTCTGTGGAGGACCACAGAGCCAGCAGTTGGTTTCCTCCACAGACCACGGTTGTTTTTGTTTCCCATCCATTGCCAAAGCTAACATTAACAGCTGTCTATAGTTAACAGCTGATCGGTGTTTTAAAAATGGCGGTCCGAAGTTTTTGTTTTCGAACGTCATGATAACCACGCCCCCCCCCCCAGCACCAGACGTAACCGGTTCTTATCTCTGGACCAGCGCTAAGTTGGTGCTGAGTTGGAACCCGTTTTCTTGGCCCAGAGCCAGGTTTATTTGTGTGGAAAAGCAAAGAACCGGTTCAATATCTGGCCCTGACTCCGAACCAGCACCAGAACCGCCTTGGTGGAAAAGACATACTAGAGGAGCTAACAGCTAACAGACGCTACTAGCTAACAGCTAACAGACGCTACTAGCACCGGTCACTGCTCTTGTCTGAAAAACAACAGACGGGACAAAATGTTGCGTAAACTGGTAAACCTTGAGACCGACGTATAACCGACTGCTATCTGATGAGTTTTCCTCCCGTCCCTCTGTCCTCTGGGACTGTCTCCATCTAGAAACTAAGCTGCACGGTGCAGGGAACTACTCTGACTGGCTCGTGAGCAGACGGGTTTACGGAGCGGTAGATGGGCTTTGCAAAAAACCCGGAGCGTTCTATGAAATGACGCTTTAAAAAAAATAATCGCTCGATCGCGCCGCCTCGGGCCAAGCTCCGATACATGATTACAGCCCGTTCATGGCCCTCCCCATCAGACCGGGTGTGGAATCAAAGTGTGTTGGTCTTGTTAAAGGCTTGTTTTATCTTGTGTGATGTGTCATAGTGGAAGACATCAAACACAGTGTCTGGGATCCTGTATGATCTCTTGACAAAAATAATCTGTTATTTTTCATAAACAGGAGGAAAAATGAACTTTTTCGTCCACCAGCCAAATGGCTACTGAATGTTCAAATTTGATCCGCAACTCAATAGATTACATCGTTTTTTGGCTGGTGAGTGAACCAAATCAACCAGCCGCCTGGTTACCAGCGTTTGGTTGGCAGATGGTGCTAGTTTGAATCTTTCTTGGCTCCTCCTTGACCACTTCTACAGTCAGGTCTGTGATGGCGAGCATAGGAGCTAATGTACACATGGTGAAGCCAAAGAGGAATTTTCTTTTCTTCATTTCAGTGGACCTGGAACCACTTGTACTCACATCCTTCCCCATGAGCATTATACCAAAATAATAGCCTATGTAATGGATTTGCCAAAGAATACTACAATGTCTTTTGAAAACGTAAAGGGAAAATAATAAGTTTACAGGTTTTAAAAAGATTCACTTAAAATTGGATCTCTGAAATCCACATGATTAAACGGCACCTAATAAAACAATATGGCTGAATGTATATCTGTGTGTTCCAGGTCAAAGAAAGATAAGAGTAAAGGTGTGGTGAAGGCAGACAGCTCCGATCCAGAGCCTGAGGGTTTGACTCTGCTGGTGCCTGACATCCAGAGGACAGCAGAGATAGTCTACGCTGCTACTACCAGCCTACGGCAAGCCAACCAGGGTATGTAGAGATCCCACACGTCTCCCTTTATAGCCAAACGCTGAGGCAGCTGACTTCACATTATCTGTCACAGCTTGAAAAGACCTGGTTAACAGCTATTCATATTTACATCCATACATTCAAACTGATGGCCAACCCAAGCCCAGTTTCACATAAGAACTTTATCTGATTCGTCATCTGAATCATTTTAGCAAGTCTCTGCTCGCCTATCTCCCCCTCTCCCTTTTTGTCTCACATCGTCATCTGTTGTCTGTCCTGTCCTCTCGGTGAAGGACACAAAAAAGGGACAAAACGTCTGAATCCCCTCAGTTTTAATATCGATATCGTCCGCCGCATTACATAACATCACCGTAGAGAATACTAATTACGCCCCACCCGCCCATTTCTTCCAGCTCCCTTCAGAGAACGAGTCTGTCCAGTCTAACTGATCACTTAGAGATGGTGGAACAGATAGATGATTATCATGCCACTTCACATAGGAGCTGTCAATCCTCCTCTATAATACCATTCAAATTTCTTTCTTTTTTTCTTTCAATATTCCAATAATATATGAATATTTAATGCTCAAATGCTGCCTGTTATTAATATGTACTACACTACTCAGGCTTATGCATTACCAATGCCACTATAAGCATGTGGTTGTTGTTCTGTATTCTGTCCACTAGAGGGACTTCTAACATTAGCCTGGCCTTGAAGGAGATCTATGTCCTTTTCCACCGCGAGCACACAGCGACCAGCTCTAATGAAAGCCATCTAAACTGTAGTGAAGCGCCTCTGTTGTAAGGGCTAACGGTGCTCTGTTAGCACAATGACATCATGTAGAAAGCACAGCCCAAATGTCAGAAACGGACCAACAGTAGTGTTAGCCACGATGCTAACGCCATTAATAACTAAGCCAAACGGTGCTGTCGATACTATTAGAAGCTCACTCTGACAGCTGTAGGGCAGCTAACATAAACTTTAGCGGTCTCCATGAAGCCCCTAAGCTCCTATAACTTGCAACGCAGTTAGGAAACAAGAACGAGCAAACTAATGTTAACATGAACACTTTATAAACGAAGTTAACTGTTGACACAATACAGTAAGGTGAGCTATTTCAGTTAGCTGGATGTATGGTTAAAGCTCATTGGCTCTTCCCAGTGTATCTCCATGTGGATATAAATATGACAAAGCTGATGCTTCTCGGCCACAATCACTCTGAGTTCATCCACCCTGCTCTTTCTCACTTCTGTCCTAATGCCACCTCTTTACCAGAGAGGAAGCTGGTGGAGTCTTCCAGGAAGGTGTCCTGTCGTCCCAAGCCCCTGTCCATTCTACGCTCTCTAGAGGAGAAATACGTAGCTGCCATGAAGAAGCTGCAGTTTGGTGAGTTCACATGTTTGCTTTGGGTTGCAAGTATGTGTAATTCACATATGTACATGTAGTAGTTTTTCTTCTTTACATCCTCTGTAACATCAATGTCTGTTGGTTTTACTTTGTGGACACATGTCAGTAAAAACTGTGAGACACACACACACACATACACATACACACACACACACACACACACACACACACACACACACACACACACACACACACACACACACACACACACACACACACTCACTCTCTTCCCTGTCTGATATGATCTATAATGCCTTCATTACAGAACTCTGAAAGGGAAGCAGACTATATTCCTGTCCTGCTCGTCCCTTTTGTCCTGTCCATCACTCCCCATCCAGCCATGTCATGACTTATTACACTAGCTGTGCAATTGATTTTGTAAGAAGCTTGATGTCTGAAGTAATTGCAAGTGACTGCAAACACGGTTGTTTCAGTTTGCAAACAGAATGGAAACATTAAGTCCAGACAGAGTGGGGGGATTGCATGTCCGTTACAGGGGATAAGAAGGCTGGTTGGCCGTGTTGGAGGCAGCGTGCTCACTTGGATGGAACGCATGAATTGGTTCCTCACTATTGATTGAAGTTGTAGTCATGGTTGGAATGGACTCTAGTAGGGCCCCAACTCGAGTGTTCTCTTTTCCTTGGCAAAATAAAATGACATTTTTTACTGGGTTTACAAGAGACCAGCTTGTCTTAGCTTTAAAGGTTAATTACAGAAGTATTACTAACAATGTTAAAGCGAGAGCTAACAGACTAGCTAGCATGCTGGTACAAGCTAATCATCTAGGAATGCCAGTGTAATTTATTACTGAAGGAAGAATATGTTGTCCAGTGAGGGGACTTATTGAGTGGAATGCTTAATAAATTAAATTAAGTGGAAGCACATTGCATTCGCCTTTAACAAACACATAGATATTACTCAAATTCAATAGAAGGAAAGGACAATGATTTGCTAAATAAAAAATGCTTTACCACATGAACCCAGTCAATACTTGAGTGTCCCCTTTTGCATTATTACCTTAATTAAATTGCAGTCGCATTTGGGATCCATTTAAACATGGCCAACATTAGGAATGAATCCACTTTAAGTTGTTGGTAGGAGTGTTTGCAGGCAATAACATCAGTTCTTAGTTGAGTTGAGAATGGGTACGAGTTCCTCATTCTGGTCTCCTCTCTTTCCAGACACCTTTGAAATGGTCTCGGAGGACGAGGATGGAAAAGTCATGTTTAAGGTCAACTACCACTACATGTCTCAAGTGAAGAACTCCAGCGATACAAACAGCGCAGCCCGATCCGCCGCCTCGCGCAGGAGGCCGTCACCCTGTCCACCTCTCTGCCCCTGTCATCCTCTTCCAGTGTCTTTGTCCGCTGTGATGAGGAGAGACTGGACATCATGAAGGTAAAGTACTAGAGCTAGTCATGAAAATGTCCTAGCATTGTTTGGTGTGTACAGGGTTGTACCGTGTGATTCGTAAAGGCTGCTAGTTTTACAGCTGAGGAACACTGATAGAACATTTGTGTACTGTGTTACAGCGACCGGTGTTCCTACCATACGACTTGTTATGACGGCTCTTACTCATTCCCCCAGTGACATTTAATAAATGGATCTCACCCCACAAGTTGATTAACGGCAAATTCTCCTTTACTAAATGTCAAACTCCTCATCTGTTTAGCACAGTTTCAGCAAAAGAACACTGTAAAGAAAGGCAGCAGTTATACCAACAACATAACAGGAACAACGGATGAACACATGACTGCACACAAACATCAGTATAACAACAGCATTTATTTTTAGTTCCACATCGAGTGTAAGGTGCACAAAGAATGCACCGAAGTGAAATGTAGACAAAAAATATATATACTGTATATGACACAAGCTTTAGGCAGGGGATACAGTTCTACTGGCCATGAAATGTAGACAAAAGTTGCCGAAACATGCATCTTACTTATCAACAATGACCTTAAAGCACAAAAGGTAATCATTCACCGCAAAGTTGAACAAGCATAATCTACTTTAGACTAACTTGATCACAAAGTGGGGTATAAAAGAAAAGATCTTTGCCCATAGCCCAAAGTCCTGTCACAGCAGTGCAATGTTTTGTTATGCAAACATGTTCATACAGAAATACCGAAATGAACTTTTTTCCCAAGAATAGCATGGCCTAAGGAGCAGCATCAGCAGAAAGGGACAGTGGCTGATGAGGTGGAAATCTCATGATCTGTGAGGGGTCAGTGCATCCTGGTACCTTAGCCCGGCTCCTTACATTAATACCAATACAGCATTGTTACACTTATTAAACCCTGTCCCAGAGGCACATTTCAGTCTTGAAAGGCTTCCACACCAGACTTTGGTTGGAAGTGCAAGCTAAGTGGCAGGCTGAATGAATTTAATCCATGAAGGACACTAAATAGTGTAGTTTTACAAACCCTGACAGCAGTACTCAAGACATATGTGGTGGTTTAGTCAAGAGTCAGCAGCATGTTTGCATTTCTCTGGAAGTAAAACCCATTCACACTGCATCCTAACCGTGTCTTATACTGCCCCCCCCCCCCCTGCACACCTATGGTTTTCCCACCGAGGCTGTCAATGGATATTCTAAATTAAATGATGTATTTGAATTGTAAGAAACCAAACAGACATTTGAATATAATAGAGACGCCGCGGCTGTCTCCCCTGCTTGTTCTTGCATGGGCCGCTGCACCCTAAACGTTCAGCTCCCTGTCTGACTGAGCCCAGCTGGTTGGCCATTTCGTCATTTGTATGTATACCTCTTAAAATAAATGTTTATGTTGAAATGAATATACCTATACAGGTAGTTATGCCTTAATTGTATTGGCTTATGGACATAATGTGCAAAAACCAAAAGAGTGAGTCAGAAGAGAGAGGAGTTGTGCCGTGCTGTGCCATGCAGTGGAAATGATTCAGCCTCCAGAATGGGTGCTCATCTAGATGAATAGATTACATTGCAATAACCAATGTAACTGCTGTCCACAGATGGTGCTTAGGGGCATTTTAAGGCCTTGCATTCACCTAGATAATCAAGTAGGCTCCTGTACAAGCTGAGCTAACCTGATCAGCTCAGCTGATCCTCCCTAATGCAAGGGCCCAGTTAGGATCGGCCACAACTTGGCCCGGGCTACTTCACAGACCAAGCAGACGTTTACAATCCTGCATCTGGATCATATTTCTACGTTTCTTGTTGCACTTTCTAAACGCTTGCTTACTGTTTGATTTTGCAACAGCATAGTTTGTGAATACAGTGTTTTAAATCTTAAATCCTTGCAGCCTATCTTTGATTATGGATTGGGTTTTATGTTGACACTGCTTGTTATCAGAGATATTACTGGTGATTTAGATTATTTGTTTATATTTATGTATACATTCAGGTCCTTATAACAGTTTAACTGCTTGTGTTTGATTAATAATCAAATTTCATTTATTCAGGAAATAATTATTTTTTTGCTACAAATATGATGTAGACATAAGTGGTTTCTTTCCCTCTGCTAATTCCACCCGTTAGCCTTGTTGTTAATATCATTGTGAAGGGTCATTTTACCATGATATTTTGTTGTTTGCCCTTTGTTTAATCCATATTTCTATATTTTATATAATATTTAATTAACCCTCTTTCAGTGTGTGTGATTATTTAACCCTTTTTTGTTCCTTTTTTTTAAGATTATTTTTTAAAGCCTCTTCTCTTTATGTGCGTTTTAGAATAGATTTTAAGATGTTATTGTTTGTTTTAAGGATTTAAATGGTCTCGCCCCAGAGCATTTGTCTGAAATTTTAACTTTGCGGGAGCACAACTGGTCATTGCGTTCTTCAAATCAGTTGGTTGTAGAAGTACCAAGGTCCAGGTATGGAACCCCCCCCCCCCCGATATTCACACTGTTACAGATGTGGCTCTTTTAGGTCCAAACTCAAAACATATCTGTTAGTCAGGCTTTTAATACGGAGCAGTGGTGTGACAATTTCATTCTGTGTTTCTTTGAGACCTTTTCTGATTTTACTGTTTTCTATGTTCACTCTTTCTATTGAGGATTTTACTCATTCTGATGTTAAGCACTTTGGAGACCTGCTGGTTGCTGTAAAGTGCAATATAAATCCATTTTGATTGATTGATTGATTGATTGATTGATTGATTATGTTTCAGGTTCTCATCACAGGCCCAGCAGACACACCATATGCCAACGGCTGCTTTGAGTTTGATGTGTATTTTCCCCAAGACTATCCCAACTCCCCTCCGCTGGTCAACCTGGAGACCACCGGTGGACACAGTGTGCGCTTTAACCCTAACCTCTACAATGATGGCAAAGTAAGTTGGAAAAGAACTGAATTAATTAATTGGCCAATTCTTCTCTGTTTTACGGGTTATTTAAAGGTTCAGTGTGTAGGATTTATAGGCATCCAGCAGTAAGGTTGCTGAGTGCAACGAACTAAAACTTCTCCTGTGTGTCTTGCGTCTAGAACTATTCCTGATGAGGAACAACCAGCTTAATGCCAAAAGTACAGTACAGGCACTCTACAAAACCTTGAATATAGAATTCACTTACGTTACACTGTGGAAATAACAGACACACAATATGACCAATTTCTATTTGCATCACAAAACCCATCTTGGTAAATGCATAGCAGAATTCCTAATGATGGCACTTCTGAGTAGCCTACATGCATAGCTAAGACATGAAAATAAAAACAACTGCCTCGGGTTGAGGGGGTTGATGTCTATCAAGAACCCAATATGGCGTTGAAGTGTCAAACTAACCCAGTGTATCGGAGGAACTTTCCTGTCCAGTCCCGTTTCATGTCCAGTTCTTAATTAAACTTAGCTTTTGGAAGTGGACATCACTTGAGGCTTTCTCCAGACATGTGAGAATATGTAAAGCTCTTCCTCTGTGGTACTGGCTTCCATCCATTGAGGAGTTGGGGTCAAGGTGCCTAAGCTCACCCCATCTGTGGCACCTCATTAAGCAGCCACCGACAGGCTACATGTATTTCACTAAGGGCCCCTGACAGCTGCTATATTAAATACCTGGGGCCGGGGTCAGCTAGGGGGAAGCAAGCCGTCATTCAGCACACTAATAAGAGATGGGGTGTTAAATTGGGGAAAGAGAAGGTAGATACATCATAAAAAGCTTGTTGCCGAGGGGTGTTAAAATTCAACTGGAGGTCCTCTTGTTTTTGGTCAGCTATGAACCATGCAACAGGTTTGAGTTTATCTGTACAGGGATTTAAAGGAGCTACAAACTGTTAAATATCAATGATCACAACAGTTCTCATTAGCAAATGCGGTATTATTTGAAGTTAAATAGGAACAAGTAGAAATTGCTTACTTCCAAATCTTCCTATTGTGTCCAATTTAACAATGGATGGAGCATTTCCCATGCCAAATATTTTAGGTACTCATCATTGAACTTTAAAAAGAAGAAACCATTAAAGGAACAATATGTAATACTGACAGCTAGTGTTTGTAATAGTTACTGCAGTTCAAATTTAAAATACTGGAGAGAGTCGTCTCCCCGGCCTTCCTCCCCAGACTCTAAGTCCACTGGGGTTGCCAGGTTGAGAACGCTGAACCCACGTCACACATTGGCAGTGTTAGCTAGATGCTAGTCTCGCATTGTCAGACATTAGTCATCTCCACATTAACAAAGTTGGACTCTCATACTGTCTAACATACAGCATCATAACCTTATTTACTTATTTATAACATTAGCCCCAAAATATATTCCATAAGGTAACAGACCATACATTTTTGTGCCATTCAACAATTCAGGCTACATGTTGTTTATGCTAGGCCGGTCCTACGTAACGTTAGCGTGTGTTAGCATGGCGGCGGAAGCAAGCACCAGGCCGGATCATTTCACCAGCTGTGTCCGATTGTTTTTGCGAGTAACTACTGAAGTTCTCTATTTAATTTAATGCGAGAATACAAATGTTAAAATGACTAAAATGCCTGTCCCTACTAGCAATACTAGCGTGATAAATTAGCATAAAGCTCAGTGCTTACCTGTTCAGGAGGAAATTAGCCACTCTGCGTCCTTTTGGGCTCTAAGCTGTCTCCATCATCTTTTAAAAGACTCTCCTATATTTACCGGGGTTTTACCACGTCTCTGCTCATGCAACTGTTAGAAAGATGTTATTTTTAGCTTGGTAGAATGAGTGTATCTCGTTCACCAGTTGGTGTGGTTGCTGTTACCATGGCTGCAGCATGTTGTGTTTGTTGTTTTGCGTTTCATGTCTGGCAACCCTGGTGTCAAAATGGGCAAAAACACACAGGCCAGAACCAGAACGGACATTTGGGACTGGGAAATTTCCAAGGAGAAAATACTGGCTTTAGCATTGTTGTCAGAGAAGATAATATTTCAACTTAGCATGTTTGCTCAATATCTGGTGACATACTATGGTCATTTATTGATTAAATACAGTGAATATATTAATTATTGCTCCTTTAACTAAAATCAATTTGTCATCAAACCATTTTTCCTGTTTGTTGATCAGGTAATGTTTAAGTATCCTCACACATGGCATGGG
>NW_022602637.1:0-31092 GCF_008692095.1 Etheostoma spectabile | reverse complement strand
AAAAGGACGGGAAACATATTTGACAGGACAGATTTCCGCAGAACAGGTCACTTTGCATATCAGGCTGTGGAAAGGTGTTGTAAAAAAAAACGTTATTGTATTCTTGACTTGCTAAACTCTATGATGCCTAAGAAACCTTTTGCTGACCTTTTTAGTGCTTTATGTGACCAAACTGTGAGACATGCAATTGAATCGTCAAAGATATTTGTCATTTTCGACTGAATGTGCCCTTAATATAATCAGATTTTCTGAAAGTTGAGTCTGACACCCTGTGTAGATCCAGACTCAGTTATGTGTTTTCAGCTGAAGGCTGTACTGAAAAAAATACAAAAATGACCATTATGCTAAAAAAGATAAAACTATTACCTTAATTCCTTGGTCTCCCATATCTCCTGTGAAGCAAAGCAGAGAAAAACTGTAAATGTAACAATTGACAACAATCACAGCAATCCATAGAGGGAGCAGGAGATCCTACAGGCATTCCAGTCTGCAGTGAGGACTGTCTCCAAAGACTCAGAATGGATGTGCAAGCTGAAGGAGCATTTGCATTTCATTTAAGAAGTTGTTGTGCAACCTCTGGGAAAAAAACGTCCAGATCATAGTGGCTGCGAAGGCCTTGCTATGTCCTCTTAGTGACCCTTAACTCAGTTGCCTGATGTGCTCATAAAGCTCATGGCAGAAAACAGAATCAGGCTTTGAGGCTGAGTCCATGGGAAAACAACATGAGATGGAGAATGGCAGAAGTTTCCGAGGCAATAATCTGCACAGAAGCTCAAAGCAACACGGTTCTTCCAGCGGTCCAGCGTCAAAAACCTTTAAAATGGCCTTCCCTTCACAGAGAGTCAAGTTACAGATATAAACTGTGGCTTTGTTGTGTCAGCAGCAGCCTAACTGTTTGATGGTACCAGATGACTGTGAGGTTTATCTAGTTATGTAGAATTCAGTGGAAGGAGGGGTACAAGTTATATCATTATTTCACCTAATTTTTGAGTACTTTTGTATTAAAACTCAAAACATCAACATCAAGTGAGAAGTCAGTAGTTTGAGCACAGTAGCAATGACATGGATTGAATTTTTTAAAGCTCTACTAATAGCTCTTTGAAGTATTATTTTGAATAACTGTCCAATGTGAAAGGTGCCGATCTGTAGGACGAAACCACAGAGGATCATCACAAACTCCTATCCATTGTGACCTAAGTAGATTATTTCATGGTTTGGACACATTGAGTTCCCCACGCAGTTTGGGGTAGTGTTTCCATTCATGCCAGACAGACAGTGGATACACACTGGATAACAGATAAAATCTCCCAGAGATCAGAGAGGATTTGTTCAAGCAGTAATTATGCTTCAATTTTTAGTGGCTGTGTAGTTATGATAAGTTCCTCATTAGAAGGCAGGTTGGGGTAATGGTAGTCTATATCGACAATGTTCCACTCCCGGGATTGTTTGTGCCGTCGGCAATGCCAAAGGATGTCCCTCGTTTCAGCTGGATGTCCGTCCCCGCCCTGTCTCTGTGTTGGCGTTCTATCTCTGGTGGATTTCTGAGGACTATGGTTACCTGGTCTCAGATCTCTGCAGGGTAAATCCAGACAGCTAGCTAGACTATCTGTCCAATCTGAGGACTATGGTTACCTGGTCCTCAGATCTCGCAGGGTAAATCCAGAAAGCTGCTAGGACTATCTGTCAATCTGAGGACTGGACTGGTCCTCAGATCTCTGCAGAGTAATCCAGACAGCTAGCTAGGACTATCTGTCCGATCTGAAGACTATGGTTACCTGGTCCTCAGATCTCTGCAGGGTAAATCCAGACAGCTAGCTAGACTATCTGTCCAACGTCGTAGGAATCTCATTGTACATTCAGACCATTCCTGAGGCACAGCGTCTATACAGGACGCTGTGGACCCCATATAAGCTATAAAGCAGAAAACACCAGACAGCTAGCAAATGTAGACTATCTGATCAATATGAAGAAAGCAATTTTGCTGAGGACTGGTTACTGGTCTCAGGTCTCTGCAGGGGTAAATCCAGAAAGCTAGCTAGACTATCTGTCCAATATGAGTTTTCTGTGACACTAAAACTAAAACTACTTCTGAACGTACACATGTTCCACCACAACAACTTCCTTCCTGAGACTACTAAGCAGAGGACACACGGCTGTGCCTAACGCCGCCCCAAAGACGATTGTGATTGGTTTAAAGAAATGCCAATATTGGCTCAGTGGCAGAGAGCAGGCGCACATAAACAGAAAGGTTTATGCCTCGAAGCAGAGGTTCAGGGTTCAAGCCTACAAGTGACGATCTCCTGCATCTCTAACCTTTTTTCTCACTATCTGTCCGGTCCATTAAAGACAGAACGCACCACAATTAATCTTTCAAAAACAGAAAAAAAGATAAGTATCCTAATAAACCAGAGCATGTTTTTCCCCATCCAGGAATGCTAGACTAGCAAGATCTTCACCGCCGCGCAGGCGCGTGGAGGAAGGTCCGGCAAAGCAAAACTATCTTCCCCCACCAAGAATGAGAAGGGAACGGACATCCGGCCGAAATCACTGACATCCGGCAGAATTTTCGGCGGCAACGGAATGGAATGTCATAGATATAGAAAGACAATTCTGAAAAGACCTAGGAATAATTTTAGCAAACCACTGCTCTGTCTTCAGTTTCCTATTTTACACCGCAATTGGTTTTTCATTAAATTGCGTAAGTCTCAAGGTGAATGCGTGAGAGTTGGCAGCCATGGACATGTAGTCCACAGTAACTTTATATGATGAGAATATGTCAGGTGTGGCGTTATGAGTTGTTCCACTGTCTCTAAGTGGCCAAAAATATCAATAGAGCTTCAGAGCAGCTCAAAATAATTTCCCCTAAACCTCTATAAATCAATCTTGTAGCCTCCTTCTCTTATGATTTCACTCTACTCATCTTACTACTAGAGTTGAGTCTAGAGACACTCTGGAACCATGTCGGCCCGTTTTCTGCCTGCTACAGATACAGTAGCTTCATTAATCCTCTTTTCAACCTACTAACCATTCTACGTTTTAACAGGTTTGGCATCTCTCCTTTTGTCAGCTATAATGCCCCAAAATCTGAGTCTCTAGAAATGTCATATAATGGCTTGGGTTAGTGTGGACCAGTTGCTGTGTCCATGTACGTGTGGGTCCTCTAGAGGAAGTCTGATAAGCCATGGAAAAGTGCAGGACAGCACGTGAAGAGTGTAGCGGACATTGCTCACAGCTTCAAAGCCAAGGTTAGAGCCTTTAAGCTGCTGCTATCCACACAGTGTGTGTGTGTGTGTGTGGTGTGTGTGCGTGTGTGTGTGTATACTTTGTTCATCCCTATTCGATACTATGCAGACTATTACACAAACCAACATCCACTTCCCATTAATGAATGTCAAAACCATAAATGTGGCAGCATATGCTACTTATCATTTTGCGAGGTCATTCTAAAAACTCCAAAGCTTCATTTAATTCAAAAAAAGAAATTGTAAACTGCAGTGCTTGCTGGGACAAGATGGAGGACAAAATCCACAGGCCTCAACCTTTAAGCTCAAGCTAATATGCAGCTTTAACAACCTGAGTGTGAGTGTGTCTTCTTAAGATTGTAGGTTAAGTTTAACAGAAGATAAGACAAGATAAGCCTTGATTGTCTCTATAGGAGAAATTTGTCTGGGGCAGATGAGGCAACAAAAGAATTGGTTAAGTTGCAGTGCCTTTTGTATGAAATGCCCAGCTGAGTCTGATAGCTTTGTCTCCAGGACAAAACACAGACAGAAAAACCTGCACACGGCTACAAAGATGACGAAGATAACTTTTTGTCACGTGCCTTGAATTAAAAGCAACTAAAACTCCACAGTTAAACATGATAACGTTCTAAAAACAGGTAGAAAGTGGAATACCTTTGAGCCTTGAGGACCTAGAGGGCCAACATCACCTCGATCCCCCTGTGGATGGACAGCAAGACAAAATATAACTTAACACTGATTCACAGAAAGTTGACCAGGCCAGGATAAGGGGCATCAATCATTTGGAAGATGTTGTCCCCTGTCCTTAATTCCTAACAGCAGGCCTGACATCAGCAATCAGATGGTGTGTGGACACAACACAAGCAAATCATTTGGTGAATGCATCTTCTCCTGAGGTCGTCTAAAAGTCCTGAATCGTATGTCTACTTTACTCTAAAATGCCAGCCTACTGCTCAATGATAGGAAACTCTTTAACATTAAAACGGGATCTTTTTAGCCAAATCAAAGCAAAGCAGGTAACTAAAATAAATATATCTAAGTGTACCATTACTCAGGGAAAGATTGTTATTGCTTCATGTGCGTGATGGAAAAGCCATTGACATTGTGTACAGTAGAATGTGTCCTGGAAAAAGTATTTCTGTCCAATCTACCCACATCCTGGATGCAATATACTTTTTCAAAAGTGAAAACAAAAAAAACAGCTCACCTTTTGTCCTGGCACACCTGCCTCACCCTAGGGAAAAAAAAAACAAAGTGTGTACTGTACATTTCCAGCCATTGTTTCAGTATTTAATATTGGTTAAAAAAAATGGAAGGCTTCAAAATCATGACTCCACCCTGAGGGTTTCTGATGGTGCTGCATGCTAAAGCCTATCACAAGAGCGACAACTTCCTGCTGGCTTGTTTTCCATGTGAGAGGCACTGGCAGGCCTCTGACCTCAAAATCTACATTCCCCTTTTAAATAATCCGTGGTGATTAATGCATCATGTGGAGATGTACTCATCACATCCAAAGGACAGAGAGAGTTTCTGTTGTGTAGGTGGGGCGGGTCTGAATATCAGAGCAGCTGCACAGAAACCGAGTGGAAACATCTTGGCTTGATCCCCGTTTCATGTGGCTTGTTTTATTTGGGCCTGGCTGTGTTTGTCTGTAATAAGTCTAGAGTCGTCATGAGAGGCCACCGTGATGCTAATCAAGTTTTTTTAGAATTGTAATTTTGCTGTTTGGACCAGAAGAAGAAGATGTTTACCTTCATGCCTGGTAGAAGCTGCAGAACAAATGTAGAAATCACAAGGAGGTTAATGTCACACCAACAAACGTCTGTTTGAAAGTTTTCTGGAAAAATATGTGTAGACTCAGGACTCACTGAACCAAAGCTTACCCTTGGGTCTTTTCCTGGTTTGCCTGGTTCACCAGGCTTACCCTGTTTGACAAGAACAAACACTCTTTACACAGAATCTACAAAACCATCCAACATGCCAGTGCCATGGCGCCATTTGAATATGCAACTAAGCTTATCGTGGATGAGAGCGTGATAGTAAATCCGAAATATTTTCCCACTAAAATATTAGTCTTGAACTTCACCTTGCAGGTTAAACTTGTATAAACTACAACAGCTCTGTTGGTTGTCAAAGTGAAAAGCTGACGAGTCGTTTTATGTTCTAAGGCTGCAACAGTTTAGAAACAGCTGAGTCATAGACAGCTTTTAATGGTGTCCTTGAGCAAAGTGAACTTGTGAATACAAGCAATTTAATACTTTTTTACAATGTTTCACTTCTCTGGAATCTCTTTATACTGTAGTTTCCAAAGCATGAATGTGTTCACATCATGTAGGGATGGATGGGGAATAGGATGAGACTCGCCTGTGCATAGCTTGTAAGGTTCATGACATTGTACAGCTCAAGACTGTTGGCTTCGTAAGCGTTAAATATTGGGCATTAGTTTTACACTATATATTTTATTAAATTTAGATTCAATTACTTTTATCCAGGGGTCTTGAAAGTGTTTAAGCCAGGCCCCCTTAACTCAAAACAGACTTCTCATGGACCTCCTATTACATATATTGTACAAAATGAAGTTGCATATTAAATTGGGCCTACATTAAAATGTAGGGCAGCTTAAAGATTTTATAGATACATTTTTCTCCCAGAATATTAAGCTATTCAAACAGCCTAATAATAATATATTTATAAATCATTATTTAATGTTAAAACACACATGTGAATCCTTAGTGTGTCTGTGGATGGCCTTAGGGACTACCTTACCTACAGGCCAGTAAGCAGTGGGGATTTATAGTTGGTAATACTATTTTGGATTGATGTTAAGACTTTTTAATTTTTGGAGCCCCCCCCCCCCCCGAATTGACTCTGAGTACCCTCTAGGGGTCCCAGACCCCCTGTGAAGATTCCTGCTGTAATCGACCGATTTTGGCTGAATTGATTTTCAGGCACTTTAACTAGTGATAATAATAAGATGTCAGTTTCCCAGGTATAGTAACATTTTAATATGAATTTTGAACATGGAAAGTGGTAATTTTGGTAACTACCCTATGCCACAAATGTGTCCACAGGGAGGAAAAAAAAAAGCTAAAATTATTTTCAAATCCATTTTCAAATTCCATCATGGAGGGAAGTGTGATTTTATTTTCCCTATCATTGGAAAGTTACAGTCAGCCATGCATCTCCTTTTCTTATGTTTTGTGACTGATACTCTGTTGTCTTGTTATTGCAAGGGTTGTTGATGTTTTATACCCTCATTATGTAGAATACTCAAACGACTAGTTCCTGCTAAAATAAAAACCCAATCAACTGCTGTGGTTCCAACATAGTTTTCTCAATAACAATGAATGAAATGTATCTTTTGTAAAGTCTCCAGCAGGAACTTATGGGCTTGGGGCTGAGAGCCACAGACAAAGTAAGGAAGTCATAACGTATTGACAGAAACATTACATGACATTTGATATTACTCAGAATCACATGGGATGATTCTGAGTTGACTGATTAAAAAGTTTTTGAGTCTCTGTTGTTCGTGCGAAGACTGAAATGATTTGCAAGGTGGCTATTTAAAAGTGGTAATGGTAGAATTTTGATAGCTGGTTGAACTCAGACTGGGACTCACCATTGGACCAGTGGCTCCATTCAGGCCTGGGGTCCCTGGGAGTCCTGGGGGTCCCGGAGGTCCCGGGGGTCCCTGCGCTCCAGGCTCGCCCTGCTGGGAGACCTTGAGTTAAAACCTTCAGTGTTGGAGCATCCCTCGCCACACTGGCCATGCCAACACAACAACCTCACTCAGCACCACAAATAACTGCAGCAGGGGGGGTTGCGGAGAGGAAGGCAAGCCATGGAGCAAGACAAGCATCAAGCAACAAGGTTTTGGGGATTCATTCCTGACCTTTGGATCACATATCGGGGATCAAATATGCCAAAGTTAAAGTTAATTCTGTTCCAGGGATTTTACCATGTGTAATGGACTTTAAGGTATTCACTTCGCTCAGGTGTTAGGAAATGATGAAGAACCCTTGTGACAGGGTCTTAGCAAGTACCATGGGCAGGAAGGGCACCGGAGGCAGACGAACGTGACTGTGAATATGAGACATAACTGGTCACTGCATCAGATGATGAGAGCTTGGTGCAGAACTTTGTTTCAGTGACACTGATTGATGACTTTAACCCGATCCTATTCAATGATGTACCTAGCTGCCAGGCCCAGTGGAAGAGCACCAAATCATAGAATATGAGACCAAAACTAGTCACAGCATTGGAAATTTTGTAATACGGACTACGGAACTATGGTCATGTAGTAAAGATGTGTTTGAAGTCATAAGCAGTGTCTCTTTTCATAGAGACATCGAGTTCGTTTACATGAACACCAATATTTCTCAGAAAATGACAATATTCTGTCTTTAATACAGGTCATGTAAAACAGCCTATTTCGTTCTAAATAGGGCCTTTCTTCGAATTTAGCTTTTTCACATTAAAACATGTGCGACGGCATTCTTTGGATATTTTTTTACAGCGCATTCGGAATATGTGTCTCAATCAGGGTTTTACTGCAGTTTTTGGCTTCTTGGCTGTTTACAGTTTACGGTCAGCTCTGTGCGTTGCTATGGTTATTGTACACAAACCACCAGCCAAGAGTTTGCCGAGCTACGGTAGAGACGCATGGCTAAATAAAAAAAGAAGAAACACAGCTACTTTTAAACATGATCAAAGACTAGGATATCAACAGGTTTCTGAATATGGGAAAACATCGCTACGCCGACCTCCTCAAGAAGCTGGTTGAAGGAATGAAGAGGGACGCTGTGTTCGCACGGTCGATCAAGTCTGCCACTGGTGAAAGATCCTATTTTGCACAGCGGGAATATTAGTGGAATATAAACTTTCACTAGCCATGTAAACAGCTTAGTTGATATATGGTCTTTTCAGAATAATGGCAAAAAACAGAATATTATGTGCATGGAAACATGATCACTAAATTGATCTTGGTCTTTTGACTTTGAGCACTTCTTTGTCAATGGGGTCAAAGTAACTTAAGTACCCTTGGACCCTGTACAAGGGCCAGGAAACTGGTCTCACGGAGGGTCAACCGAACCCACGGCAGCAGTCAATATCTCAGCAAACATGAGACCAAAATGATCACTGCTGCGACTGAGTGGTGATCAAAGTCATCGACCAGGAGTCAGTGCACTGCCGCAGAGAGACCAAGGAGGATCTTCACATCTGAGGACAGAGTCCATCTTTTAACAGAGACAGGGCTTATGATTTATGGTGACACCTGAGCAAGTGCAATAAGCTTGAAAGACATCTAGTGAGTGAGAAAGTGCTTTCCCTTTAGGGACTGCCTTGGTTTGGAGAGCAAGGCACTGGGCCATATGGGGTGAGGTAGTTATTTGATCTTTTGACAAGCTAAATAGAATTAATGGACCTGGATCTCTAATTTTCCAAGGACTAGTTGTCAAAGGTAGTCCAGCTTAGAAGTATTATGTGAGTTAATTATGACATTGATCTTTCCTGCAGCTTCTTTTTTTAAATGTGCTGCTAATGCTTTTTAAATGTGCTTTAGAGATAAAGTTTGATAATCTGTGTGATCATTCTGAAGACTGCCCACTGACAGAAGGAACCCTGGGAATTACCTCAAACCAAAGCCAAGACTAAACAAAATCAAATGAAGGAAATTTAAACAAGCACAGGATATGAAGATAATAAATAAACCTCAACGGCTGAAATAAATCTGTCTGGCTGCTACTCGTCCTGAATCTGCTCCTCCTTTGAATTTCCGCTACTCATCTTTTCAAACTCATAAAATCTATTTTTTACAGAGAAGACACCTCCATGTGGAAACATGCATCATTATTGAGAGGAAGAAGTTTTGCACAGCATGAATTGAATGCATTGTGCTACAGTACATCATTTATTTGCACATGTGGTCCGACTTAGAGAAGTTCCTAAAACAAAGCGCTGGCCTTACTTCAGTCACCCAGCAATCACTGTGTTATTGTAGGAGAGCACACATGTACAGTAGCTCAGGACCACAGAGCACCGCTAAGCTTCTATTCTTAGAAAATGGAGAACATATCCATCCATGTCGATCCATATTTCATCATTCCTCCTCTGCGTCCAGATACAGTTTATATCTCTGGACATGTTTTCCCCAGGGGTTACACACAGTGCTATGCCAATAGCTGATAATAAAATGTGCTGTTCTGCAATGACAGACCATTCTAGAAATAGAAAAGAAAAGCAGCCATTGTTCTAGTCTCAATATGATGGAAACCCCATTCCATCAGATGGTCAACACTGATATCTGATGCATTATGGAAGGGGGAAATATGAACTGTTTACAGAATTTAAGTCCATTTTGTGTTTCTTAATGTATGATAGCAACTAGTGTTGACTTCCAAACAAGGTATTGTGTCCTAGGCTAACCTGTGCAACAGTAAAGGTCAAATGACCCACATGGCAGCACGCCCGACTTCACAGCTTTGGCTTGTGTTGTAGGAGCTGACGGGCAGAGATGGCTCCAGAACATATATTAATTTATGCATTGTCTATTTGAATGTTTCAAGTTATATGATGAAGACCTGGTAAAGAACTTATATGAGTAGGCTTGTATTCATAGATTTCATTTTATTCCAAGGAAAATGTAAATATTTCTTTAAATTGTGCATCTTCTATTAACAGTTTGTATATCATGTTCAGCACATTTAGAAATGTATTCTGTGTATTGTTTTATGTTTGAAGTGGTGATGACGATTTACGTCCAGTGTCATACAGGAAGTAGTTTAATCCAAGCCTTTCATGGAGTGAGACAGAGGATAATGGTGTTGGATGGGCTGGGTGTCAAACTCTCAAAAGGGGAGTTTGAATCCCGTAATTGATGTTTTTACAGTAGGGCCTTTTCCTAGCTATATCCCCAAAATCCTGACCAAATGTGTTAGTTCTCTAATCATAATTTATTTGCCATAATGGAAGTCTATAAACCCTTAGATCAAACGCACCATGGTTTCCATGCATAGATATTGCAGAGACACGGAATCCGGGATTGTGGAGAATTATAAAAATGGCAATAGGATTTTGCATCACCAAATGGGTTATATTATGTTCATCACACTATTCATCTTCTCTGATTCTCTGTCTACTTTATTTGAAATATGAATTTCTTCTCCACTGGGAGTACTCAGCCTGAGAGACAGGAGGCCTGAGTTAAAACCTGAAGGTGTGGAGTTTGAAAGGGTCCGACGAAAAGATGCCACCATCGGCATCGTGGGAAATGTAGGATCTGGCATTGTTTTTGCTTTACTTGTTTTTCAGACTCTTTTGAGTCCTTCAATTTTATGCAAGTGCAAAACTGAGGTTAGGAAAACAGAAATGCCTTGTCTTGTTTGTCTTGTGGCTTGTGTTGACCCTGTTGCCACTGACGGTAAATCAGTAATGCGCAATATATGCATATGAATTTGAAGGACAAATGTTTGTAGGTCTTGGACTGTACTTTTGTGTTGTATTTGTTATAAGCATTACAAGATCTTTTGATAGATTTTGGTGACCAGTGGATTGTTGATTTGTAATTTTATTTTATTATTATTTATTTACCAGGGACAGTGTACCTTAATCAACATTTTAGTTTCCACCTTACTGTAAATGTACCAGTTAGCTAAGGAGCTAGTTTCATCTGGCCTGCCCATTTGTATTTGTTGTATATTCACGCCATTGGCTAAGTCCACTTAAAACTACAATGGATAGTTTTAACTCCAATGTTTCTGTTACTAAAGCGTTAAGTAAAACATCATTATTTGTGCTTTGCTTGAAACCTGAAAAATGCAGCATTTTGATAAATTTCCTGTCACGCATCATTCAGAAGCAGCAGCAGCCAAAAGTTGGTTAATTACAGCATGACGGCGGAGGAGGGTTGGGGAGATTTCGGCGACGGTTGATGGCGGTTGGCAGAGGGGAGGGGGCAAGTAGGGGGCAGAGAGAATTGTACCTTGAGGCGTTTTAGGATTAGAGGGCTTATTGAGGGCATGTTGCGCACGGTGATGGGCAACATCTGCCGGGGGGAAGTCACAAAGCACAGGTGGCAAAGGTCACCAGGAGGCCACAGAAAGGTAACGGGGTAGAGACCAGGTGAACGAAGGAGGGAGGGGGGGGGCGGGATATGGAGGAAAAAGAGAAATAGAACATCACAGTGAAAAGCAAGGAAATGGGAGGGCAAAGGAGAGAAAAAGGAAACAAAGCTGAAGAAATGAAAGACAAGAAAAGGCACCAGCACAGCAAACTACGGGCTTGGAGTGGCAAAGGGGATGGTTGATGTCCCGTGATGCTTCTTTATATCAAAAGAATCGCACCACATTTTTAGATACTGTTAGAGTGTGTTTGTTGCAAATCACCAAGCATCCCCTGTTCGGGATTTCTGAGCATCAATGTCCCCATTAACAGTGAGCCAGGCCCCTAGGTTGCAGCGGAGCAGAGGTGGGCGCCAGTCTTGCCACAAAGAGAGTACAGCAGCACGGTTCCAGTGCACAACCAGACTTACTGTGGCCACCTGTCCAGCACAGGGCTGCACAATGCGCCGCTTCTGTTGAGACGACCAGCATGATCAGATACAAGTTTAGGACAGGACGGAACAGGTATGATATCCCCGCTGACACCAAGTAGAACCAGCAGCATGCAACTTGCTTACTTTTTACATAGCGTACATATTTCCACAATCTTTACTATGCAGCAAGCTTTAATGTAAAGACTACCTTCACCAAATACCTGAAACCCCAAAAGTATATTCACTACTTATACATATTTCCCATATATGTCAGTCTTGGAACAGACTTCTTTTTGTTGTGTGGTCAATCACACTGTTTTTAGCTTTGTAGCTCAGTTGAAAGCTAAAGATACCAATAGTACTATTTCTATGGAAATATATACAGAATGTTATAAGTAAATATAAGTAAGGGGTATAAATGTAGCAAGTAGGCAAGTGTGCTGCGTTGTCCTTCCTCGTTTCCAGCTATCCACCACATTGGGTTTAAATGTATGGAATTCAGAAGAGGCCAATATTAAAGTAAAATCATTTAGTGAAGTAGAAATGTGTCCAATTGTGTTAAAGTTACGTCTGGAAAAATTCTAAAGAAATAATTCGTTGGAAATTAGGAAAAATACAAACTCCATTCAAAAATATTTTGGTGTATTTTTCCTTTTGACCTCAAATAATTTGGTGCATAGCTTCATCCTACACATTTCAGCTGTTTCTTACAGTACCATTTTGTCTGTAGTAATTACCTTTTTAAATTCTGTGTGATTAATAGCAAAGGAAATTACATTTTGATTTATTCATAAATTGAGTTAACACTGCCATATTTGTCATATAATCTAATTTGAAGTTGAATTTGTATTTTTCCAAATGGCACAAGAAAATTAAATTTGAATTCACTGATTTTGTCTTAATATTGGCATCCCTGTGCTTCCGTAGACCCCAATTAACTTTATTTCCAGCAACAATTCAAAAAATGTAACATTCATTTCATTAAAACGGTAGCAACGTCATCCCCATTGATCTTTCTTTTGGTTTTGTGTGGAGGAGTGCCTTGGCTCATGGGCGCTGGCTCTCTTTGCGGCACGACTAGGTGACACCCCCGCTGAGGGTTATCTATCTGGGTGTTTGGTGGCACCCACAAACCTTCAACATCAGAGCCTGACTGGAGCGCAAGGCAGCCAGGGTTTTCAGAGGAAGATCCTGCACAAAGAGGCCCTACACACCAGGGAAGTGGTCATTTTAGTCAGTGCTGGTAACCGTGGTAACGAGTCATTGTCCAACCACACAACACGTGACTCATGTCTCCTTAGCCTGAATTTAAGAGGGTATCCTTTTAAAGGAATAGCTTAAACTGTTGGGTGAGATGTTCAGAGGGATATTAATCTCACGTCTTTGTGTTCAGTACAGAGCTAGAGTCAAGTTGTGCTTAGCCTAGCTTAGCATAAATACTGGAAACAGCTAGCCTAGAAGTTAAACAAAAGCTAACACCTGCAAAAATCTTATGATGTGTCCTCTTGGTTTAGCTTTTGATGTGAATACAAATGTAAAATAGCAATTCATGAATCCGACCTTTGGGTGTTACGACCAACTCGTGCTACATAGAGAAATAAACCATGGTCTGTCAAGAAATTGCTCCACAAATTATAATTGTCATGTAACTTTTGTTTGAATTGAACAAAGTAGATACAGTCTGTTAAGAGCAGGCTTTATACTGGAGTTGTTTGTACGTTTATCTTTTCCCTTTGGACAGAGCCAGGCTCGCTGTTTCCCTCTGCTTCCAGTCTTTGTGCTAAGCTACGCTAACCTTGTCCTGACTCCAGTTTTGCACTTGAAAGTAATAAGGCAAATAAACATATTTCCCAAAATGTTACACTCTTCTTTTAACTGTGGGGCTTCTGCTGAAATACACATCTCACAAAAACACAAAAAACATTTGCTGGCTTTGCCCTGAAAGGCAAAATCTCTACACACTAAACATTTTACCTCCACCTACAGTAACCCCCATCCCCCAGGGTCTCACTATAGGATTGAGGCCTGAAGTGTGAGCAGACACTGGGAATGGACCTCCCATACAGACTCCTGCAGGGGTCTCTAAAAGTGTATGAAAAACAAATTCAACAGGCATACTGCTTGTTAGAAATGGGGGTGCTGGGCTTCTTGTCCGGCTAAAGATATCAAACCTGAAATCCTCTTTTGGTCCTGTCCAGAGACGTATATCACAACATGAGACATATTGAAACAGCTCATAAACCATTTCAGCGTTGTGCATTGTTATTTGGAGGGACATTTAAAAATGGGAGCTTCATAGTAGAAAAAAAAAACATGGCAATAGCAAAGCATGACAAAAAAAACCCCCAACTTTGATCATCTTAGCAGGAGCAGTTTAATAACTGAAAGCTTGAATTAGGCTGGAAATGGACTTTGCTATCTGAAAAATCCCCCTTTACACAGGAGACTCTTATTCTTGGCACCGCACACACAGGCTCTTATCACGTAGGGCTTCAGCAGGCTGCTGGTAATTGCCTTGTTTTCTCTCAGCTAGCCAAACCCCAGGGACGTCTGCACAGCTCTGCATGTGCTACCCATCAATGTGCTACCGGCCATTTATCTGTCCAGCTTCTGTAGTACTTTTCTCCCCTTCCCACTTTACTTTTCTATTCTGTTCTGACATTATTACACTGCACTTGCGCGTGGACCTGTAATAGATGTGTGTTCTACATTATGGACAACAGGAAAGGTTCAGTGTGTGTCATAATCAGAGACTGTAAAAATAATGGACGATCCTGCAGGTCTATTAAAACTAAAGCCTTAAACGTGCATTCTATCTAATTTCCAGCAGGGGGCGACTCCACTGGCTCCAAAAAGAAGTCTGTTTCTATAACGCTCTATGAGAAAATGAGCCTACTTCTGCTTTGATGCATTACCTCAGAAATATTTTTTACATTTTATTTTTTGGTCTTTGTCATGGTCTGAGCAGACCAAGATTTCATTTCTGTTTCTTTAAACAAGTTTGCAAATAATTTGTTATGCTAGAGCGCCATCTACTGACGGTAGTAGGTATTGAGAATGGACTGCTGGGTAATTTGAACGGTATATTTCCTGTTTACCGTGCTGACACACAAGAGTAGTCACCGACAAGATTGTTTGTTCTGCTGTCTCCGGACAAGTTATTATTTGCAGTTGTTTAATGTTTTTTACACCTACACGAAGGCAATGCCCGTAAGTACAACAGTCATATTCAAAGGTTTATGAAATGTATAAGCAGTTTGTTCTTGGCAGTAACAGTGTTTGTTGCATGTGCGCTGCTAGCAAGTGTGTTTGTAGCATTTACGACGAGACAAAATGGACTAAAAGTAGTTTTATGTTTGTTCAGTTTTACAGCATAAATAAAGGAAAGGAGAAAAGGAATGAAGATCTCTTGCATCCACATTCTTTGTGCGTCCTAGCCTGATGGTTGTAAGCTTGCTGGATAGCTGAGTAGCGCTACACTTAGTGAGGCCAGTACAGTAAAAGGGCAGACCCTCGCCCGTCAAGAGGACGGACTTTTCAGCAACCTGCGAACAATTTGAGAGCCAACCGCCTGCTCCATAAGACATGGAACTTCAGCCAGATACGCAGCTACCCACAGGGTTAACCGAAGCCGACTTGCAAAACCTGGAGGTGAGATCTCAAGTGTCGATGTCAGGCTCCACTCGTGCGTCCGCACGTGGATCAACCCGCAGTTCGGAGAAAAGCACGATGTTAGCCACAGCAAAAGCAAAAGCTCAAGCAGCCCGAACCAGAGCTGCCTATGCAGAAAAAGAATTAGAAATTAAACTTCAAAAAGCTAAGCTAGAAGCGGAACTGGAAGCACTGCAGTGCAGAAAGGAAATGGAGGCTGCAATAGCCGAAGCAGCAGCACTTCAAGCCGAACTGGAAGACGACAAAAGCCTTGGGGAACCGGGATCAGAGGGGAACCAACGGTATTTCACTGCACGTGATATCCCAGAAAACGAGAAGTAAAGCTGGAAAATCACACAGCCCTTCCCAGCGCACCCAGTTACTTGCTACCCACAAAAACATATCAGACACCAACGCACACCTGCAACAAAGCATGGCAGGGAGCAACAGGTCACACTCTTCCTGGTCCAAGCCCAGGCGGTGGCTTACCCTCTCACCACACACCAAAACCAGACAACCACGGCGCTGTAACCACAGATCTAGCCAGATTTATTGCAAGAAGTCAGCTGGTCTCCACTGGACTGACAAAGTTTGACGACAGGGCAGAGAACTACTGGGCGTGGAAAGCCTCATTTTGCAACACCATAGACAACATAGGACTGACGGTAGCAGAAGAAACTGACCTCCTGATTAAATGGCTCGGCAAAGAGTCTTCAGAACAGGCACGCAGGCTAAGAGCAGCCCACATCAGAGATCCACAGAGTGGCCTCAGGGACATCTGGCAGCGCCTCGAAGAGTGTTATGGCACTCCGGAAGCCATTGAAGGGGCGCTATTCACAAGACTGGAGGGCTTCCCAAAGATATCCAACAAAGAACCAACAAAGCTGCGTGAGTTAGCCGACCTCCTACGAGAACTGCATGCTGCAAAACAAGATGGATTTCTTCCAGGACTGGCTTATCTGGACACAGCTAGGGGAGTAGCTCCAATTGTTGAAAAGTTACCATACAATCTGCAGGAAAAGTGGATGTTTTACGGCTCACAGATCAAACGCGAGCGCCAAATTCCCTTCCCTCCATTCAGTGTATTTGTAGAGTTCATTCACACACAAGCCAAAGCTAGAAATGATCCCAGTTTTACCATCACTCTGCCTACAACACCCTCCATCAAGAGAGACAAGACCAGGGGTTTCCCAAGTCATGCACATCAGCCTGTTGCAGTTCACAAAACTCAAGTTGCTGACCCCAGCCAAAAAAGTGAGCCAAAAGCCAACGCTCCTGATCCAAGCAAACATTGCCCAATTTCAAAAGCCTCACTCGTTAGTACAGTGCAGAAGCTTCAGAGACAAGTTACTCAATGAACGCAAACAGTACCTTAAAGAAAACTTCATCTGCTTTCGCTGTTGTGCTTCGACTGCCCATATTGCAAAAAACTGCAACACAGCAATAACGTGCGCAGAATGCCAAAGCGACAAACATGTTGAAGCCATGCATCCTGGTCCATCCCCATGGAAGGCAAAGCCGACCGCACACATTTCAGATGATAGCAGGGAGAACGAGGAGAGCGTCACGTCCAAGTGCACTGAAGTATGCGGTGAAGGGGTGAGTGCGAGAGCCTGTTCAAAAATCGTTAATCCTAGTTAACGTGTACCCCCACGGCCAACGGGAAGCTGTGACCAAAGTGTATGCCATCATTGATGAACAAAGCAACAAGTCTCTAGCCCGATCTGACTTCTTTGAGTTGTTCAACGACAAGAGCACTCCATCACCATACACATTGAGAACGTGTGCAGGCAGCATAGAGACAACTGGAAGGAGGGCGTGTGGCTACATGTTGGAGTCATTCGATGAGAAGATCTGCATTCCTCTTCCAGTCCTCATTGAGTGCAACAAGCTCCCAAATAACAGGTCAGAAATTCCCACTCCCAATGCAGCTCTACATCACCCCCACCTGAAAAGCATAGCCAGTGAGATCCCCCCTTAGATCCCAATGCAGAAATACTCCTTTTGCTAGGAAGAGACATTTTAAGAATCCACAAGATCCGTAAGCAAATAAATGGACCCAGCAGTGCCCCGTTTGCTCAGAATTGGACATAGGGTGGGTGGTGATTGGAGATGTCTGCCTTGGCACAGCACACCGCCCCTCAGCAGTCACCACTCTAAAACATCCATCTTAGAGAACGGTCGCCCCAGCTACCTCACGCCCTGCTATAACCACCTGCGTGTGAAAGACCTCACACAAAGCTGCCCTGTCCTGCAGTTTCCTCCACCTCAGCGTGCTGCTGTCCATCCAGCTCCTCTACTTTGCGGAGATGACACGGATTCCTCTATCTTCACCTGCACCGACAACGACCACCAGCCTGCTCCATCCATCGAGGACCTCAAGTTCCTGAAAATAATGGACAATGAAGTTTTCAAAGACGATACTCAGAGCTGGGTTGCACCGCTCCCGTTCCGGTCTCCCAGGAGACGCCTGCCTAATAACAGAGACTATGCACTGAAACGCCTAAAGTCAGTATGCCACACGTTAGAAAAGAAACCTGTGATGAAACAACACTACATGCAGTTCATGCAAAAGATGATTGACTGTCGACATGCTGAAATTGCACCAGCCCTTCCAGAAAAAAAAGAATGTTGGTACTTACCATCTTTTGGCATCTACCATCCCAAAAAGCCAGAACAGATTCGCGTTGTGTTCGATTCAAGCGCCCAGCATGAAGGAGTATCACTCAACAATGTCCTGCTGAAAGGGCCTGATCTAAACAACAACCTGCTGGGTGTCCTCATCAGGTTTAGAAAAGAAAAAATTGCAGTAACCGCAGACATTCAGCATATGTACTACTGCTTTGTCGTCAACGAAGAGCACCGAGACTACTTAAGGTTTCTGTGGTTCCGTGACAATCAGTGGGACAATGACGTTGTGGATTATCGAATGCGTGTCCACGTCTTTGGAAACACACCATCCCCTGCTGTAGCAATCTACTGCCTCAGAAAAGCAGCAACAGAAGGAGAAGCCGAATTCGGCTCAGACGTACGGGCATTCATCGAAAGAGACTTTTACGTCGATGATGCTTTGAAATCCTTCGCAACCGAGTCTGAGGCCATCAGCATCATCAAGCGAGCACAAGAGATGCTCTCCCGCTCTGGTCTCAGACTGCATAAGATCACAACAAACAGTGCAGCTGTCATGAGCAAATTCTCCCCGGAAGATCGTGCAAACAGCATCAAAGATCTGGATTTCTTGACGGACGAAGTGCCCATACAGCGCAGCTTAGGCATAAGCTGGAACATTCTCACAGACACATTCACCTTTCAGGTGCAAGAGGACGACAAACCGTTTACACGCAGAGGCGTGCTGTCCACCATTAACAGCATCTTCGATCCTCTCGGCTATCTCTCACCCGTCACCATACAAGGAAGATCACTGCTTAGACAGCTGACCATAGAAAACGGAGAGTGGGATTCACCTTTACCGGAAAATCTGAAAGCAGAGTGGCTGAAGTGGAAAGGTTCCCTCCAGTGCCTTCATGACCTACAAATTCCTCGCTGCTATACATCCCTGTCTCCATCTGCAGCTAGCTCGAGAGAGTTGTGTGTGTTTGCAGACGCATCGACCAAAGCCATTGCTGCGGTAGCTTACCTGAAAGTGACCGGCACAGATGGCCACTCTGAAGTCGGATTTGTCCTCGGCAAATCAAAGCTAGCACCTGTCAAAGAAACAACCATACCCAGCTTGAACTCTGCGCGGCAGTCCTGGCCGTGGAAATAGCTGAGTTTGCCGTAAGTAACATGGACTTGCACATGAACTCTGTGTCTTTCTTCTCAGACAGTAAAGTTGTGCTAGGCTATGTCAACAATGAGCAGAGAAGATTCTACGTCTATGTGAGCAACAGAGTGCAACGCATCAGACAAGCTACATCACCACAACAATGGAAATATGTCCCATCAGAGCTCAACCCAGCTGATCACGGCTCCAGATCTGTACCCGCAGCCTCGTTAAAAGACACAAACTGGCTGACTGGTCCAGTTTTTCTGCCCAGTAAGCCACCATACAATGTTCAGCAACATTTTGACCTCATCGACCCTGGGTCTGACCCTGAAATCAAGCCAAAAGTGTCAGTGCTAGTCACCCAAACCTCCACATGTCATCTGGGGATGAAGCGCTTCGACCGTTTTTCAAAGTGGACCACTATCCTGAGAACACTTGCCATGTTGATTCACATTGCTCAGTGTTTTATGCAGACCATCTGTGACAGCACATGCAGAGGGTGGCATATCTGCAAAAAGGCAGCCACGCCAGACAACCTGGAAAAAGCAAGGAAAATCCTGATTATGAACATGCAACAGGACACATATGCTAATGAACTTGACAACATACGAAAACAGACAGACGTACCAAAGCAAAGCAGCATCAAAAAGCTTTGTCCAGTGATTGACAGTGATGGACTTCTCCGTGTTGGAGACGTATCTCTCGGTCTGGCTTAGAGATGAACAGGACCAATCCTCTCATCATCCCAGGTCAGCATCACCTAACACCCTCCTCGTGCGACACCACCACGAGCAGGTGAAACATCAAGGCAGACACTTCACTGAAGGAGCTGTCAGGGATGCTGGACTATGGCTGGTAGGAGGAAAGAAGTGCATAAGGAGCACACTATTCAGGTGTGTCACATGTAAAGACTGCGCGGCAAAATGGAGCATCAGCTTATGGCAGATCTGCCTGCAGACAGGCTTCAAATTGCCCCACCTTTCACCTACATCGGCCTGGACGTGTTTGGCCCATGGGAGGTGATCTGCCGTCGGACCAGAGGTGGACAGGTCAACAACAAAAGGTGGGCTGTATTGTTCACATGCCTCACTGTTCGTGCAGTGCACATAGAGGTAATAGAGACTTTAAGTGCATCCAGTTTCATTAATGCTCTTAGGAGATTTTTCTCCATCAGAGGGCCTGCAAAGTTAATCAGGTCTGACCAAGGCACAAATTTCACTGGAGCATCAAAAGAATTGAACTTGGAAGAAAATGCAGAGATGCAGCGATACCTGCAAGACCAACAGTGCACATGGATCTTCAATCCCCCACATTCCTCCCACATGGGAGGCGCCTGGGAGCGGCTTATTGGTGTGGCACGCCGCATCCTAGACTCCATGTTTCTGCAGCAGCGTTTTTCCTCTCTGACGCACGAAGTGCTTGTCACACTCATGGCAGAGGTGTGCGCAATCATAAATGCAAGGCCTCTGCTGCCTGTTCCCACCGACCCAGAGAGCCCGCTCATCCTCACCCCATCAATGCTGTTAACACAAAAGACCGGAACTCCATCTTCACCTCCAGCAGACTTCGGCAAAGCTGAGATCCTCCGTCAACAGTGGAAACAGGTGCAGCATCTTGCAGAGACTTTTTGGCACAAATGGCAACGTGAGTACCTGAACACCCTGCAAAGTCGGACCAAGTGGCAGGACACAAGGCCTAACTTGCAGGAAGGAGACATTGTCTTGATGAGAGACAGTGCTGTGAAAAGACACTACTGGCCTATGGCTATGGTCACAAAGGCTCTTCCTAGCAAGGACAGTGCAGTAAGATCTGTGGAAGTAAGAGTTATTCGCCAAGGCACTCCTAAAGTGTACACCAGACCAGTTTCTGAACTTGTTTTGCTGTTTTCTTCTAAATCTGATATTGAGCGTTTGGACATGTAGACTCATAAATATGGTATCCATAAGATACCAGGCAGGGAGTGTCATGGTCTGAGCAGACCAAGATTTCATTTCTGTTTCTTTAAACAAGTTTGCAAATAATTTGTTATGCTAGAGCGCCATCTACTGACGGTAGTAGGTATTGAGAATGGACTGCTGGGTAATTTGAACGGTATATTTCCTGTTTACCGTGCTGACACACAAGAGTAGTCACCGACAAGATTGTTTGTTCTGCTGTCTCCGGACAAGTTATTATTTGCAGTTGTTTAATGTTTTTTACACCTACACGAAGGCAATGCCCGTAAGTACAACAGTCATATTCAAAGGTTTATGAAATGTATAAGCAGTTTGTTCTTGGCAGTAACAGTGTTTGTTGCATGTGCGCTGCTAGCAAGTGTGTTTGTAGCATTTACGACGAGACAAAATGGACTAAAAGTAGTTTTATGTTTGTTCAGTTTTACAGCATAAATAAAGGAAAGGAGAAAAGGAATGAAGATCTCTTGCATCCACATTCTTTGTGCGTCCTAGCCTGATGGTTGTAAGCTTGCTGGATAGCTGAGTAGCGCTACACTTAGTGAGGCCAGTACAGTCTTAATCGCTAGTTTTCTTCTATACAGCAAGATTCATGGTGCCATTTGTGTGAAAATAGACAATAAAGCAGGGGCTGCTTTAGGACCTGTCAAGAAGGACAGAGGCAGAGCAATGCTAACCATGCTAACACTGAGGACATTACAATGTCTGTGTGTTGTCACATCATCAAAGTTAACTACAACACTTTGGTCACCTGGAAATGTCTTGTTCAGCTTTCTGACAACCAAGCTAGCTAGCTAGCAGTAGCATTAGCTGGTCACTTAGGGACAGTCTGCTGCTAAAATCCCCAGTGGATGTCTCCCTTCAGAAGGTTTGAAAAGCTGCAACGGTTCAACTTTAGGATTTAGTCTAGCGTATCGCTATAGCACCATTAACATACTGGCTTGGCCGCGTCATCGTCCTCAGCTCCACCCTCTCGTTAAGAACCTTCACGTGTGGAGTGTCCAAATTGCTCAGGCTTCATAACTGCTGTCCATAAACCTATGAGTGATGTCATGCATACTACGTCCACTTTTTTTTTTACAGTCTGCAATTATGATATTAACACATTTTACAATACAATAGGCAGAATATAATCATTTTTAGCATATACATTGGTGAAGTGCTTTTTGTCAAACTGTAATATGAAAGAATAAGTTCCACATTGATTTCATACCCGGTGTGTGTAGTCTCCACATACGCCCTGGAGAGAAGAGAAAGAAAGTTCAATCAGAATATGGTGACTACAAATTTCTAACATATTTTTTATAATAAACAGAAGTTTAAAAGAGGAGTTTACCAGGCGAGGATGTTTTAACAAAAATCTATCATCTTGCATTTGGGAATATGCAGGGTTTTGGAGGTAATTGGCCCATGCTAGGGACTAAAAGTCAGAATATCTCAAGCTTTGAGGGTTTAAGTTTTTTCTTTTGTAATCCCTCTCTGCAGTCTTTCCCTGACTTTATGAAGAGCAATGCTAAGGTTCTGGAATACCGCTTTCACAGTAAAGAAACAGTAAGAGTTAAAGCTGGTAAACAACTGGATGTACTACTTGGCCAAGTTGTCAAAACTACTGCAAACCATGTCTCACCTTTTCCCCTTTGGGTCCAGGTTCCCCCTAGAAAAACAACAAGAACACAGGTGAATGAGATCCGGGGTTAAGCAGGTTAGCAGGTTATGATCTCGGGACTGATATAAGACTTCACACACTTACTGGGATTCCTTTAGCGCCCCGCTGCCCCTGAAAGACAACAGCAACACAGTTGGTCTTGAGTGTGGTTAAGGCCTAGATGTGCAGCTTCTCAAAGAATTCATTATGCCTGAACACATACACCTCTAATAAACATGAGTGAAATAAGTAAACAAGGTATCAATCAAACTGATGAATTAGCTGTTACAGGAGTCCATTCCAATTACTTGTTCTGTGCGAAGGCACAGCTTGACTTCCCAGCAGGCCCTGGGGTGTGCCCAGTGTAGTAGCTGTCAGAGCTCAGCGTTTGGTTGATTAATGGACTCAGGGAGCGGGCCCAGTAGGACACATCCAGTGCACCCCATGCAGGTGACCCCACAGGCTTAGCAGCTCCAAAGCCACTTTGTGAAGGCAACAGCATCTCCATACATTTACAACAACCCCTCAAAGCCTTTTTTAATACTCCTTGACATTCGTCAGGAGGAGACTAAGAAACAGGAGCTCATTACGGGGCCATTATCAACATTTAACACTATCCAAACCCACTCTGCCTCCTGGAAATGTTGTCATTTGTCCTGGCTCTGAGTTCACTGGAGCTGTCCGGCTTCAAAAAACAAACCCCCTGTCTGAGCAGGAGTAATGGTCTTCAAACAGAAGGGGTGATAAAAGCCAGAGCATCAACCTCAGCTGGACAACACTGAAGTGATCTACACTTCAACATCATTCAAGAAGAACAGAGCTCTTTTATACTGCGAATCTGTTTTGAAGCTGCTAAAAATTCCAGAAGAATCCAACTTGGTGGAGAAACTGGCTCCAACAGTTAGAGTGAGCGTCTTCCCATTGCTATCACCAGAAACAGCACTGATTTGTTGTTTAAGATGATGATGTGAAAACTTAAAACACATCCAATAATAATGATTATTTATCTTTCGATACCAATGTTTTTTTCTTTATTCTTGCTTTGTTGTCTTTACAATCCCTGCACACGGCACCTACGATCTGGTTAATCCTCGTGTTGTCTTCCCGTCTACATTAAAAAAAAAACAGTTTTGTTTACGCTTTTGTCAACTTTTTAACTTTTTCTTACGTTTTCGTCTCTTTTTTAACACTTTTAAGTTTTTTATCAATGTTTGTCACTTTTTCTGACGTTTAACACTACACAAGACAAACTTGTTAACTTTAGTTTTACAGTTATTTTGCGAATTTATTCAAGATTCAAGATTCAAGATATTTATTTGTCATATGCACAGATTTTACACCATGCAATGAATTCTTAAGTTGCAACGTTTCCCACAATATAAAATGTACACATATACACATACATATTTATGGTCAATAAACCTCATTAATAGGAAATTATACCTAATGTCTGAGTTAGAAAAGCAAATTAGGAATTATTTTAGACTAAAATGAAAGGAATGGATGTTGATGGATAATCACAGACTGGAATAGACTTTTACTCATATTATTTCAAAAACACTTAAAATGCTATAAAACTGAATAAGATGCCCCAACATTAATGAAAGTAGAGATGTGTGCTTGGCAAAGAGCGTTGTGTGGAATCAATCATGTTTTTTGGGGAAATAAAAGAACATTGATATAGAAAACGGTCAATTTGACCCAAGGACAACATGAGGACAAATGAGGGTTAAAGGACACAAAGGACACACTACTTCCTGTATAGATCAGGAACATAAACTTCAATAGTCTGTGAAAATGGGTTAAAACAGTTACTTTGCTCTGTGATAGCAGAGTCAGCCACAACAAGCCCTCTTCAGATCATTGGTCATAAACAACGGTGAAATGGATGATTTTAAAAGCCTAGTCCTCCTTTCCTGCAACATGATGCTTATTGTATTGCTAATAAAGCCTCAGTGAGTAGGGATATTATATGTTAATGGTGAAGAAATGCTTGAAGCATACAAACTCTGCAAGCCTCAGTGAGCTCTGTCTAAAATCCCTTAGTGCCCATTTCAGTTAGTCCGAGTTGTACCTACTACCCTGATTGAAAGCCAGGGGGTGCAAACAGCTCCCATCCGTCAGCCTTTTCCCTACTCCAATCAACCCACTGTTAACCCATTACTGGGGTGTAATCAGGCCACCGCTCTGTTTTCTTCTGGTACAAAAAAACAGGCAGCTAACTGACCTCAACAGCAAAACCATCTTCAGTGCAATTATTTCATATTTGCTTAAGCTCGTCGGTGTATATTCACGTTTTATGGCTCAACGAGGGGTTGACCAGTGGTGGTGGTAATATAGGCACATGTTCTGACCAATGTAGGAATGCTTACCATGTCTCCCTTCGGTCCGCTCTGTCCCTGTGTGAACATTAAAACAGGTGGGATAATAATTAAATCCAAACAGATACCTCCACTTGATTTCTTAGAAATATCATAGCATATTTAACCCCACCCTATAATAACAGTAATGGCACTAATGGACATTTTATTACAATAATGACCACAATTTTCATTCTTAGCTTAATATGCTCATTATCATCACAGTGTTGATTCTGGGCACTGAAGAAGCCCTCCAGTACTCAGGTATTTCCCTTCTAGACAGGAAGTTGGGGAAACTCACAGATTTGCCATCCAAGCCGATTGGACCCTAGGATTAAAGAAGAGAAGAAAGTGTTTGAGGACATATGGAGATCACACAAATAACCAACTACAGCACCAGTTAGAAAACTGGCTATTTGCAAATACTCGCTAAATACTTGGTGATTGAAGTAAAATGCTAAGGTGGTGTGAGTGAAGATTTATTAAATGATTTGGGCAGAAAAGTGAAACATGAGTTACAATTCACTGTCATATTATGCATCACAGGGCTGGCTTTCACAGAAATATATATATATATATATATATATATATATATATATATATATATATATATATATATATATATATATCAGTTGCTCAGGATGTCACCAAATTAGTTGAGGGAGGAATGTTGAAAACACTTAAATACTTAAATAAAATGTATTTCTTCACCCTCCCGACTTGATAAATGTTTAGCAGTCCTCACTTCTGCCACTAGTGGCTGGAAGTTATATTGCATGATAATATTAATTTAAATTAATAAAATATGTACTGTAAATTTATGTACTTTTTTACAAATGAGTTAAATGGCGGACTGACTGACTGACATATGAGATGCATTCTTCCTAGAAAACATTATTGGTTAAAGAATCAAATCGGGACCAAAGCAGATTGTCCCGCCCTGATGTACAGAATCCTCCTGACAGGGGCTTGGTTGGGACTTACTGGGAATCCTGGGAATCCTCTTGTTCCTGGTTGGCCCTAAAACGGAAACAGAAAAACAATCAGGTGTTTGTTGTACTTCTGAAAGTCGGACTTAAAAAGCTGCTCGAAGCCAGTCAGTGGAAGAAGATTCACAGTCACCCCCCCCCCCCATCCCTCCACTGCACTGTGGTATTTAGTGAGTCCCCAAATTGACTTTGACGCAAGGAGTGATACTGAAGACTCTGGGAAATCCATTCAGTGTGTGAGTGGGCTCTGTCGGCAGAGGAGGAAATTGGACGCTGAAAGGAACACTGAAAAGAAAAGAACAAAGAGTAATCTAATAAAGATGTACAACTAGGGACAAAAGGTGGACCAGCTTAATGAGTGGATGTCAATAACAATTAGCCAGCGTTTTAATCAGCATGGCTTTTTTAGCATGCTATTCAAACTGCTACAAGACATTCAATATCCCCGGGAAACGAAGGGCGAGGAGGAAATAAGGATGTAGAGAAAGACAATTACAAGCAGGGGAACCTGACTAATGACTAATGTCTAGAAGCAGAGTAGTTCCAGGGACCTTTGAATGGTTTCTGTCCCCAGGGAAGGAGGACAAAACGCCAGTCATGGTTCATGGTTTTTTATACAAGAATTTAGGTCCAAGGTTAGTTTCAAACTTCTCACAGTCCTGTGATACTCCAACAAACCTGTTTCTAACCAAAGTTCTAAAAGATAACGTTGACTAAGGATATTTTTTGTCGCCCTGGTGAGTTAAGATTTCTCTTTTTGGTCAAAGTAACATTTCCCACACCAAGTATGAACTTTCACGCTCACTTTTCATGAACAACAAGGCCTAGAAGACCCATCTGCTGATGAAGCCTGTGAGATGTTGTTGAAAGCTCCAAAAGAAGTTGACTTTAAGTCAAAAAATATTTTTCCTCAACTAGAATTTCCAAAATAAGAATGAGCTTTTTTGCTATCTTTTATGTCATTTTGAAGAAGACGTCCTACAACTGCTCCTTCTTCCAATAAAGACCGTGATATTCAGCTGAAAGCTCTTGAAAATAGCAAGTAAGTGCAGCATGACGTGAAATCTTTTCTGTTTTGGCAAAATACTAATTCTAAGGTCAAGAAATAATTTTCATGCTCAACTTTTATGCCAAAAGGGATGACAAGTAACCCTGAGATGAGGTTCAAATCTCTGCTAAATGCTATGAAATGAACCACGTCAGAGCACTATTCCTTAGGTCAAGAATTAACTTTCATACTCAAATGTTAAGCCAACACGAATGAGTATTAAAACTATTATTGAAAAGATCCATCCATTACTGAAGAAATATGTTTGAAAGCTCCAGAAAAAAGCCTGCATTTCCCCTTTCACCCTCACTGACTTTCAAACTAGCATGGACGTAAGGATGGAAATTAGCCTTGGGCAATAATCCTGTATGTTTACATCTTTGAAATGTCCATTGATATACACTGTCCCTTTGTGAAATCAATAAACGTAAACTTTACTTAAACTGTAATTATTTTCATAAGAAGTCGATGAAATGATGTATTTGCAGTCCATACAGTCAAGAGTGAGGTTGTAATCCTTGTATTTTTACACACATCCATCTAACCCGATGAAACGACAGAGTGGCGTGCCTCAGCTGTCAGTTCCTCTCGTTCTCCTCACCTCGATGTTGACTTAACTCCCTTGTTCCATCTAAGGTCACGGCTGGAGTCCCTCACGTCGATCTCCCCTGCTGTGGTACACTAGCTTCGCGGTGTTTCTGACTGACTGGCCCTCTAAGTTCAGGACTCGCCAGTCAGACGGAGCTTCCTCCACCGCCTGTTATTCATTAGAAATGCCTATTACCATCTGGGAAGTGGGCACACGCAGCTTCAGATGGAAGAACCATCAACTAGAATAACAGATGTGTGCTCCACTTCAATGGTTTGACTCTTCAGCCATCATAACAAGAAGGCATTTTATAATACGTAGCCTAGTCAGGCCACCGGAATTGAAAAGGAGAACAAAAAGAAGTAATTTGGCCTCAAAGGAAGAGAATTTGGGTGCATAAGGATAGGATAGGATCTATTAAGACAAGGGTTGCGTCTGAAATCTCATACTGTGCACTACAAACTCAACATGTAAACTACTGTTCAACGTACTTTTGTGTAAATAAACAGAAGTATGTATCTTTCTCGGACGTATTAAGCTGTAATTTTCATCGTCACTTCTGAGAGCCTCATTGCCTCATTGACACGTAACCATGGTAACCCTGTTGATCTCCGCTCTAGTGGCATCAACCAGATAATGTTAATTTGGACCACTAGAAATGTAGAAATGTATTTACAGCGTTATTGAGGTTACAGTGCTCCTCCGTTTCTGTCCATTTGTCTGTTTTGAATGTTGTCGCAACAACAGCATTGCATTGTGGGATATGTATGCCGTCATAGTGTCCAGTATTGCATACTGTATATTTCACCGGAAATAGTATGCTATTCAAGTACAATTGTCTTCAAATTAAGATTTTGGACATACTAAAAATCTCACAGACTGTTTTCAGGTGTCTGCAGCTCATTCAGAACGCAACAGCTCCCCCTCCCCAAGTTCTCTCACACACACCCCCCCTGCGCTCCCTTTACAGGTCGCCAATTACTGCCCCCATCCACTTCAAGACACTAGTACTTGTAGACAGGGTCTGCATACATCCAGGACATGGTCAAACCCTATACCCCGGCCCGCCCACTCCACTCTGCTTCAGCCAGCCCGCTTGCTGCCCCCTTACAGCGAGGGGTAACTAATCCCTCAACCAAATCCTGACTGTTTGCTGTCCTGGCGCCTAAATGGTGGAACAAGCTCCCTATTGACATCAGGACGGCCGAAAGTCTACGCATCTTCCGACAAAGGCTAAAAACACATCACTTCCAACTGCACCTCGGATGAACTGTATATAGTTTAATTTGAAACTTGCAACTTCTTGCAACGAGTCAGTCTGCAGTGTTCTGAAAGCAGCCAGTTCACACCAATGACAAGAGACGAGACGGTGTGTTGTCTCCATAACAACGACTCCTTATACTTCCATTCTTACTTCCGACTTTTAGGCTTTTTTGTTGCTGGATATGTTTGCTTTGTGTAATAATGAATGAATGTGGATAACGTTGGTGATATTGAGGTTTCTAGTGATGAATTGGGGAAAACATGTTACTGTTTGTAACATAAAAATAAAATGGATGATGGAAAATGTATTTCTATAGTTTGTAGCTGACTTTACCAGCAGACTGCTGTCTCTTACGTTCTAAAACCAGCCTCTGTGATTGACCAGCTGAGTCGCAGTGAAACCATCGGCTGGTTTGAGTCGATCTGTGCCGGGCCGGTTCAGACCGCGGCCACGTCTGAAACAGTTTTGGCTCGTTGCAAATCTTGGTCTGAGTTGGGCTTTGAGCAAGAATGACTAATGATCCAACTTATGGCCAAATCACAGCTCCTCCAACAATGCTGCTCTTTCCACACAGCCTGTTATTACATTGTATTATTCTATCATTTGTGTGCATACACATGATTGGCTGGGCAAACATAACCCTCCAGCCAGATGCCCACAAGCCTGGAAAGAAGTCTCTCCATTTGTCTAGTTTAATCAACAGAACTGAAAGGTCTGCTGCACTCAAGAACCTAATGTGTTAAGCAGAGGTCTAGTAAATTGAAACTAATAAAAAAGAAGCTTGACGGGCAGGCAGCACTGATTCAAGAAAGTGGTTTATTAGGTGTAAAAGAGGAGGTGAAGACACTTACAGGAGGTCCTCTTGGTCCAATGATAGACAGACCAGGCTCGCCTGGTGCTCCCTATAGACAGATAGAAAGACAGGAAGAAATAGGAAGATATTATAGGAGAAATTCAGCACATACTGTATATGCATTCCTCCAAAGTAAATAGATATAGCGCAGGTATATCCATCCACTAGCATCTATATGACATTCACTGTGTCTAGTTCTGTAAAATAACACCTCCTCTCAAACAGAGTCTAACTCTGGTCACACTAGAAAGTTACACAATGATGTTAGTCTGTGTTATCTTGTGAGATGGGTGGTGCTAAAAGCTTGGTAACTATTTGAAGGGTTAGTTGGTTATCTGCTGCAGTTAGCAAATGAACTGCTAACATGCTATAGCCAGAACATGCTATGGCTATTCTGTCCCAATGGCTCTTCAAGATAGTTGAGAGTCGAGAGTTTCTACTAGGTGAGCCATCTCTGTGTAACGTAGGGTTTTTCCTAAGTGTCTCTGTGACGTGTACGTTAGCCAACAATCCCAGACATTATAAGTTCTCGGTAGAAACATGCTGAGTGCTTATTGGCTCACTGACGCTGATAAGATTTACTCCATAGGTATAGAACTTAGGTCTTAAATGATGAGCGATACTTTTAGAGGCACTTCAATTTGGGTTGGTGCATCTAAATTATTGAATTCTAACCAAACAACAAGCTAAAGGGGCACTCCACCAATTTGATGAACCAAAGTTAGTTCGTCATGAGGAGTACTAGCCTGGGAACCAATCAAATCTGCCAAGCTCAATTGCTCTGGCAGATACGTAGTTTTTTCCTCCCATTCGGACACATTTCCAGCCCGAACATAGTTACTGACGTAAGTGACATTCTCCACCCAACGCAACACACCAGGCTCACAAAACTCAGATCCACTACCAAACTAGACAGCTGTGATGATTAGGAATCCAGATCCTGTTACTGCCTATTTCTTGCCTTTAATGTTTTCAGAAACACTGTGTAAGTGCTCTTTGGTTTTGTAACGTTGATAACGCCCCTTGGAATTACCTGGCGTTTCCTGGGTAGAGGGTACTTCCCAGCCTGTGAATGCTATTTTTAAGTTATTTAATGTCTTCTTAGCAAACAACCCAGAGGATCTAATACTACTGACATAACAACATCTAGTCTAGATAACTGAGCACTTTGTTTTCCCACTGTGACATTCCTTAGGTGTG
>NW_022602636.1:0-30698 GCF_008692095.1 Etheostoma spectabile | reverse complement strand
ATGTATATCCCACCTGTCCCACTTATCATGCAAGTCTGTTTCTGTCATAGACGAACTGATGAAGTACTCATCACTGAACACACCTTAAAGGCCTGCTTAACCAGTATCTTATAATAGCGGGGGCTTTTTCAGTTTCCATATTATCTTTGCCTTTGAATTTTTTTGACATGGTGCTCTTTGGATGCTCTAATATGACCTTAGTGGTTCCCCTAATACTGTATCTGAAGTCTCTTTATATAGACCTTAGTGGTCCCTAATACTGTATCTGAAGTCTCTTATATAGACCTTAGTGGTCCCCTAATACTGTATCTGAAGTCTCTTTTATATAGACCTTAGTGGTCCCTAATACTGTATCTGAAGTCTCTTTATATAGACCTTAGTGTTCCCCTAATACTGTATCTGAAGTCTCTTTATATAGACCTTAGTGGTCCCCTAATGCTGTATCTGAAGTCTCTTTAATATAGACCTTAGTGGTCCCCTAATACTGTATCTGAAGTCTCTTTATATAGACCTTAGTGGTCACCTAATACTGTATCTGAAGTCTCTTTTATATAGACCTTAGGTGGTCCCCTAATGCTGTATCTGAAGTCTCTTTAATTTAGACCTTAGTGGTCACCTAATACTGTATCTGAAGTCTCTTTATATAGACCTTAGTGGTCCCTAATACTGTATCTGAAGTCTCTTTTATATAGACCTTAGTGGTCCCCTAATACTGTATCTGAAGTCTCTTTTATATAGACCTTAGTGGTCCTATAATACCATATCTGAAGTCTCTTTCCCAAATTCAGCCTTGGTGCAGAATTACAGCCACTAGAGCAGTCCCACAATGAGCTTTCCTTAGTATGTGCCATTTCTGAGTCTGTAGCTATTGAGGAGGAGGGGGGGGTCAAGGTGGAGGTTGGGGGTGTGGCCTTAACCAACTACCACTTAGCCCGTTTGAAAAGCCATGATGTCTCTTTCTCATGGGCGGACAAAGCATAGAAAGGGGAGGTAACCTTGTCCCTTATGACCTCATAAGGAGCAAAATTCCAGATCGGCCCATCTGAGCTTTCATTTTCTCAAAGACAGAGCAGGATACCCAGGGCTCTGTTTACACCTATCACCATCTCTAGCTACTAGGGGACCATAGGCAGGCTGGGGGAACTCATATTAATGTTAAAAAACCTCATTAAGACATTTTCATTCCATGGAACCTTTGAGCCTAGTACCTCCTGACCGGCACAAAATTTTTTGGTAGAATAAAATAGTTTATATAAAGAAGCACAATACAGCCCTGGCATTGATAGTTAAAATATTTTGAAAGGTCATATAATCATGAAACAATTCTGCAAACATTGGTATGAATAACGTCAAGCTATCAGGAAATGGGCAAAAAAGTAGCTCTCCTGTTTTTTGCAGTGGGTTAAGCCCTCACAAAGAAATGGGAAAAAAAATTCTTCCAAATCACAAAATGGTTTCTCCCAAATCACATAAACTCTCTGTCCAAAGCAGATATCGCTGTCTTAAGGTTTCTGTTTCATCCATGTACAGGGAAGCAACAGAGGAGATGCCATGGAAGACCCTCCGAGTGACAAAGAACAACCTCTCACTCCAGAGGCATGGACGCGCCGCTGCGTAGACTTCCCACTCCCGAGCGATGCTGAATCAAGCACTGTCGCCGACCTGAAGGCAGAGGAGCAGGCGGACATGTCTGACAATCATCGCAGCGATTATCCACCTTGTGATGACGTTTCTTGTGCTACACAGGAAGAAACCAATGACGTTTCTTTAGAGGAGTCTGTAAGGGCAACAGAGCAGCCCCAAACCTGTGATACCAAGGAGAGAGACGGGCATGACGTAGAGGACAGGGAGGTGTACAAAGAGACAGAGGACACATGTCAGGCAATAGTTCTAGAAATTGAAAGAAAGGGATAATGACATGTGGGAAGAAACCTCTGAGGAGGTCATTGAAGTGATGCTGAAGAAGAAAAACATGAAAAAAAAAGATGCAGGGAGGCGATAGAGCATGATGTGCAATTTGTAGTACAGGCGGGGACATTTGGGTTGAACTTGAAGATGTTATATGTGAAGTGATTGAGGATAAGGAAAGCAAGCAGGTCAAGGAAAGGGTGCAAGAGAAAGTGTCGGTGGGGGAGGGAGACATGATCGGAGATGTCAGAGTCGGAGAAGAGGAAGAGCAGGTAGCAAAGGTTTCAGGAGAGGGACGGTGGAAGTGGACGAAGAAGAGACGAACGAGACAGAAGTTAGAGAAGAGGTAGCGGAGGAGTCCCTGGAGACGGCTGAGGAAAAGATCACAGAAACAGACATGCAGCGGGAGTTTGGGGAACAAGAGACAAACTTACTACTTACAAATCCATGTGAACCAGAAGAAACCGTTCATGGAAGCACGTCGGAAATGAGAAAGCACAGCAGCATAACAGAGTAGACAAAGAGAGAGCCGATGAGCAACGTAGAACACCGCCACGTGTGGATGAATGCCTGAAAGAGGTCAGGTGTGACGTGAAGGAGTTGAAAGAGGGCAGAAAGTGGGAGGAAAGTGACAGCAGCCAAGGAGGAGTGGGAAGGAAGTGGTCATCTCCAAAAACCCGAGGGTTTACCAAGTAAAAGCTGTACCGGTCGTGCCCCCGAAGCCGCAGCACTGCAAATCACGGCCCTGACCCTGCGGCAACAGCAGCAGCAGAGAGACGCCGACAGAGAGAGAGAAAACACGGCCAGAGTCCCGGCGGAGCAGGACAGAGCGTGTGCGGGAGACAGCGAAGACGACGGCGGGGGGAGAAAGGAGCAGCCGACACCCAGGGGAGGGGAGAGAGGAGAGAGGGACAGGAGAAGGGACGGGGAGGAAAGGGAGAGGGACACGAGCTCAAACAGCCCCCTCAGCATGTGTTTGATGAGGCGGTTGCTATAGCAACATGAGGCGAGGAAAAGAAAAGAGTGCGAAAAAGAGAAGGAGAGGCAGAGGGATTGGGGAAATGAAGTCCAGTAAAGTTTTTTTTGTGTCTGTATATTGATTTAAAGTGATTTGACTGTACAAACTATTTTTCTATGTGTAGCATAATGGGCTGTACTTACGTCCCAATACCCAGGATGTCTTATTAATTCTCGATGCAATGCTAAAGACGTTAAGGTGAGTGTTTTTTTCCTTTACACACCAACTTGATGTGCAACCAAAAAACTATTATTAAAAGATATATATATTTTCTATTGAGGATTTTATTGTTTTATTCGTCAGAGAACCGTATAAAGCTGACAGGAAATAGGGAGAAGAGTTGGGGGGGGGACTCGAACTAGGGTTGATACCATTGAAATAGCTGCAATTGTGCTACCTGATATTAAGTTTAATAAAACTGAAACCGAAAGCAAACACAGGGGGAGATGAGATTAAAGGTGAAGTGCTGCTGAACATACAATAAATAATAAATAATACATGCATAACCCAGAACTAGGTCTGTAACACCTAACATCCCACTCCATTTTGATCAAAAGTAAAAAGATTTGTCTCAAATCTAGCTCATACCTGTTTGCACTCAAGTATATAGTTTAAGATTTTTTCAGAACAGGGATGATGAATCGAATGTGTGATGAATATAATGTCTGCAGAAGTCATTTTGTTGGTTATGTGAATAAAAAGATTTTTCCAAGATGTGTCATTGTTTTCTGTTCTTGCATTATTATTATTATTATTATTATTATTTTTATATTATTATATAAATAATGTATTACTGGCATTTATCTAATAATGCTGACTTTAACCTAAGTATAGTCAGATCCAGTTTACACCATGGACTGTACAGTCTATGGCGTAAACTAAAACATTTAATAAACTGTATAAAATATATTGTATAATATAAAATATAAAATATATTTATAATTAATATTAACGGTCTAGACCGTTAATATTAATTATCAATATATTTATATTTTATGGTTCACACTTAATACAGAAAACATTATTACGCATACGCGTAATACACATACGCATTATTTAACCCTTGTGTCGTCTTCCCGTTCACCATGGTCACTTTTTCCAACATTTATGTCACTTTTTCAATGTTTCAATGTTTTTTTCTTATGTTTTGGTGTTTTTCCAAAGGGTTTTTGATATTTATAATGTTGTCTTATTTTGACGGCCCATTTGTTGTGACAAATAAAATAACAGTTTACTGAAAACGGGTCACTTTGACCCAAGGATTAGGATAAGGTTAAAATATGTATTATTTTAACATGCATTATTCATTGTATCGTGTTTGTTACATAGACTGTAACGGTCTATGGTTGTTAGTATTGGGAGACGTTTGAATTCACGTTATTAGAGAGTACGTCAGTTGCCCACTACATCACATCCGCCATCTAATTTTTCCGGAAATAAAACAAAAAAAACCAGTGGGAAGGTGCTTCGCCTCACTGCAGGAGACCCAACTGTTTCATAAAGCTTGTCATTTGCTTCTACTGGGTTTTTATTTCTATCACTCGGGACGGAGGATGTCTTTCCCCTCCTCTTTCGGTTCGCAGGTCGCGGCCATCATGGATGTGTTGGGCGAAAGCGGCGGCGCCGAAATAACGAAGCTGGTGGAGGACGGGAATGTGATTCTTCGACTGGAGATGTGTCGGAGGGACAGCGAGATTCAGGAGCTTAAAACAAGTTTGAAGCTGATGGAGGTTGAACTCTGCAACGCTCAGGAAGCAGCCGCAAACCGAGCTACGGAGGACAACCGGTCCTAACAGCCGGGAATCAGGTGCCGCGAAAAGGTGAGCTACAGTGACCTTAGCGCCCACATCTGCTTAGTGTGATAGAACCGTCACACCAGACTCCATTCAAAAGTCTGACATTCAGACTTTCCGTTCCTATACACAACATTTCTTACTTAGTAGACATATTTAAGCTCCTCGAGGATTTTAATGGTTCCTGTTAAATTCGGCTTAAATCAGAATCACAATCAGAATCAGCTTTATTGACCAGTATGAAGACACATACGAGGAATTTTCCTTTGGAGCATAGTTGCTCACAATGTGCTTACACATTCAAACAAACAACCCAACAAACAATATATATACACACTAATATAGTACTCTAAGCAGAAACAATGTAGAGAGATGAGTGCAATGAAGAGACCAATAAATTATTTAAATGTGGAACATAGTGCAAAGGGTACTGGGATAATAGTATTAAGTTATATATTACAATATGAACAGTATGAACATTATGAACAGTTCTGAAATAGGAAATGAGAATGAGAATAAATAATGGATAATAAGTGAGATATGAGAATGAGAATGATGAATAAATACTAAATAAATGGAATATAGTGGAACCAGTAAGCAGGTGTTGTAGAGACAGTGCTACTGGGTTAATGGCCAGAATGAACCTGACACTGGGGGTCAGTAGTCAGCTGTTCAAAGACAAATCACTCGTTTTAATACAGTCTAACTATTAGATTGTAGCTTGATAACTTTACAAATGCCATCAATGCCGTTAGGCACTAATTTTTTTCCCACGATTCACAACAAATTCAATCTACATATTACCAAGTTTAAGTTTTACATATTTGAGATTTTCCAAAGATGACATCCTCAAATGGCTTTTTGTCTTTGCAAGAGTCCAAAACCAAAAGATAAAGTGTTTACTTTGTAGGATTTACTTCCAATGAAAATGAAGTAATACCAAATAATGACATTTACCTCAGTCAAACATTTGTGTTGTTGTGATATTTTGATTTTAATTTTTAATTTTTATTTACAGGTTCCATCCATCATTGGATACAGAAAATGCTCACAAAACCAGGCCGATGGAAACACAAGTACTGTGTTCTTGTTTAGTGGACTTGTTTCTGAAGTCAAAGTCAAATTTACCTGTAATTTTTATTTCTGTCAAATGCAGATAAAAACGAAGATGAGGAAACATGCGCAGTGTATCTGGAACCAAAGTCTGCTGATTCACTGTGCGAGCCGGGCCATGAAACAGAGAAGAGCCATGACATGAGCCCAGCGGTGAAACACGAGCCCCCGGTGAAGTCGCCACTCAGGAAACAGCAGACAACACTGGAGCAGCAGACGGTTGCTTTGAGCTGGGAGAGCCAGAGGACCCGATCTGGCCTCCTCCTGCTTGTAGCATGTTTGGGAAAAGCTCTGTTGCAATGCAGCCGCAAATATCTCTTTTCGCCCCTCGTGCTGAGCAATATGCTGCTCCTGGAAATACAGACAGTCAATACAACTCTTCATCAGCCGCAGCAGAGGGCATTGCAGATGATTCCTTAAGTGTGCCGATAAAGGTCGAGGTAGAGATTCACTCCATGTGCATGGGAGGTAACACTTTAGAGTTGGGAGGTACCACTTTAGAATCTGTAGCTAATGAACAGTTCAGACACGCTTCACACCCTGCAGTCAGTCAGGACCTGTGCTCGCAACAGGCTGGGCCATCACTAGCCCCGCCCCATCCACAGAGGGCCACAGCAGCCAGTTTAGTGTCACACACAGAGGATCACATCCTCAATAGGAACCACCTGAGAGCCAAAGGCTAATGAACGTTTGGAGAACAAATCAGAAACTGTTCATCTGCTCGGTCTGCAACAGGGGCTTCCCTCGCATGTCTCAGCTTGAAGAACACAAGGCCTCCCACCAACTCTTCAAACCTTTCAGGTGCCTCGAATGCGGGAAATCGTTTCACCAGAAGACCCGGCTGAAGACACACCAGAGTGTGCACACGGGAGAGAGGCCCTTCAGTTGCAAAATCTGTGGCAAGATGTTTTCCAGGCAGGACAACTGCCTGAGGCACGAGCGCTTCCACAGCGGGCTGAAGCCGCACAGCTGCGGACAGTGTGGCAAAAGCTTCACTGTGCTGGGTAACCTCAAAATCCATCAAGAGATTCACCTGCAAGGAAGGTAGCGCTCAGGAGACTATTTGACCGGTGCACTTTGACAGTTTGAATGCATCGAACGCAGCCATCATTGTATACTAGGGTGTAAATCATCAATTTTTAAAATCACAATACCATTTATATTGACTCTTTGGACAACAATATGATATTTTCCGATATCTTAAAAGTCTCACTATACCATTTTGATTGTATTCAGGGCCTGCTATTGATTTGAGACTATATGATTAAAGTCCATATAGCACAATTCCATTTATTTAAACTCTGAAGAAGCAGCTAAAATATGATTTGACAATTTAGTACTGACATCTTCCAGACATTCAGTAAAACAATAAATACAAAGTGGGGATCTAAAATACAGAAGCATCTTACAGATGATCTGTATTGACATCTTAACTTTGCATTGATCGCATTGGATCGTGGATCATTGAGTCGATAGATCCTCCCAGATCATCGTATCGTTACACCCCTATCGTTATCGTTACACCCCTACCTTTGCAGGGAGCAAAGCAGGGTTCCTGGCAGTGGTCATGGAAACATTTGACAGTTATGTTTAAAAATTGTTGTAACCAGTGTACTGCATATTTTCCAGACTTATCATATTGCCCAAGCATACCCCGGATACTACAAGACATACTATATTTACACTTGTAGTTGTGAAACTCATAATGGGGATTTCACCTTGGAATCCGGTAGTGGTGTGGGCTTTTTGGGGCAGTTTTTGATTATAGATAGATTTACAGCCATGCAACAGTTTCCTGCAACAAGCCAATGCACTTTATTAAGCAGGTTGGGTGTCTGCCATGACTAAATACACTCCTTTGTCAATGTCATAGAATGTGAGTTGTGCTGCCAGTAAAATAAGTTTAGTAACTGCGGGCTGCGGACTCAGTATTTTTCTTAGCGTGTGTCACCTTAGATAATAATAATTTTATTTAGTTCCATTTCATTTCAGAAAAAAAAGAACAGTTATTAGATCAGTACCCAGCACTTCAGGTATAGGAATCTGTATCGGGGGAGGAAAAATTGGACCGAGGCATGCCTAGCTTTTCCAGTTGTCTCATGATCTTACTGAACATAGAGGAGTTTTAGTGCCTTGGAAATGTTCTGATATCCTCTGACTGATTGGTACTTTTCTTTTGTAATGCTCCTTTTATCCCTGGACCTTCCCAGATACAGACTGCATGTGTATTCAACCTAAAATGACTGGTCACAACTTGAGTACACACAAGTAGTCCTCTAAAAACGTCGGTGCACCAGTGATGATGATTTACTGTACGTGTTTCATAGTAAAGAGAGTGTGATCGTCAGAGATGGCAAAAGTACTCACTTCCGTACTCAAGTAGAAGTACAGATACATGTGTTAAAAAATACTCGGGTAAAAATAGAAGTACTGATTTAACTTCTTTACTCAAGTAAAAGTAACAAAGTACAGGCTCGGAATGTGAAAAGTAGTAGTGTAAAGTAGCCTTGCGAATGACAAAGCTACCTGGACCAGACACATGTTACCAGAGAGACGCTGAGAAACTTCAGTGGACATGGAAAAAAGGCTCTTTATTCTTTATTCTTTTAATGCCATTGGCTACATTTTAAATGGCTGTCTGCCAATAGGCTTAAAACATATAGCCTGTTTATTGTGACAGACACTAGGACTCCAGGTTAATAAGATTCTGACTGAGTAGCAATTTATGAATTCAATTGGGATTCTGTGAAAAGTCTGTCTCTATACTACCATCCAATTAGACTATATTTGGTATTGGTGATGCAAAAAATAACAGGAACTCCAGTGAAATTATTTAAAACTTGTTAGTGAGGTCTAGATTAGGACTGGATTTAAAGCTGATTCTGGTTTCCAGCTTGGCCCCAGGTGTGTCTGTTGAAACACGGACGGAGACAACTTCTCTCTGTGGATATTACAATCAAGCAACAGGACAAACACGGGCGTGGCTCTGCTATGACTGTGTGTTTGTGTGTGGTAATAAAAGAAATAACATTGTAAAGGCTACCATACACTATGCATAGGAATCATACCGTATATGCTAGTAAATGATAACAATGAATCCACTATTAATTCCATTATCTTAATGCAGTGTAACTGTGGCGTGTAAATAATGCACCTAAAATACAAACGTGAGCCGGGACGTTCAACAATCGCCATTATATCAAATCAACAGCCAGGTGTAACCTAGGTAACAGGTGAGGAACACAAACAACAACATCACTAGCTATCTTTAAATTTGCCAGAAGCACAGACCAATACAACAACTGGCTTAAATGAACTGACAACATACTGTAAGTTATACAACTTACAGTTCTCAAAGACACACACACACACACACACACACACACACACACACACACACCACCACACACACACACACACACACACACACACACACACACACACACACACAATCTCAGCTGATTATCCTGCGACAGGACAGCTAGTCTTTTTTCTTTTGCAGTCACAGTCACACCTGATAGTCGACCTTTTGTACAAAACTAAAGATTTTGTAAAATGTAAGGAGTAGAAAGTACTGATATTTCTGTTAAAGCTGCAGTAGGGAGTTCTGAGAAAACGTGGACTTAGCCTAAAATTTGAACGAGCACAACTTACAGGTCCCTCCCCCTTGCTCTCTGCTGCGCTACAGCCCCCCCTCCACAGCTCCTCCCCCACAGCGGGCCTGCCGTGAACGCGCAGGCTAGTAAGCAGGGCCACCGATGCTTTCCACATCCTCATGGACAATACAGGGGATTTACTCTGAGTAGGGTATAGCTTATATAAAAAAAATTGCTTATTTAAATATTTCTATTAAAAGTTTTGTAAATTTTTCAATGAAAGGATTTAAAATGATTTTTTATGTAATCGCTCATTTGTGACAACAAAAGTAGCACTTTACACAATACCTTACGGAATTACCTTTTGGATCTAAACTTCAGTAGGAATGATGAATCATGAGAAAGCTCAATAAGCCAGGAATAACATCTTAGAAATATGTCTTTGGTTTTATTTTGCATATGGTAAAATAAATCAGCTTTTTCAGAAAAGTACTCCTGCACAAGGAAATACTGAACATTTTGATTTGGACTGAAGACGATTCCTTCACGTGCCTCTGTGTCTGGGGCCATGTCTGACCTGTTGAAGGAGCACAAAGAATTTGTGTCAGACATTTGATTTGCAAATTACATCCTGAGGGGGAAGAAAACGTGTTTAAAAATAATCAAAAGTAGAATTCTGCATTGCCAAACTTCGACAGGGACAGCGCACAATTAAAGTTGTTTAACCAAGCTACATTTGTTGTGATTGACAAAAAAACATTTTGGCTTACTAATTGTAGGTATCGAAACAATATTGCTTATACGGAGGGTGAAGAGTTAGCAAGTAAAGTTAATCTTCACCTGCTACAACATTCCTGCTGTGCCACAGCTACAAGCTAACTGTTAGACTTAGCAACAAGCTACAGAGTAAACTGAGATTTGCGCTATCACCAGTGTACTGAAAGTGTACTGTAACCATCGATATCTTAGTTGTGTAGTTCTTAAAAAATGAAATAAATCAAGCAGGGATACTTACATGTCAAGCAGAAATGTGGCTAACGCTAGCTCAGAATCCGTGTTGAATCCTTCTAGGAGGCATAGCTTCCTCCACCTCTGAAAAGCCGCTTCGATGTTGACCCTCGCTTTATTCGGGCTCGGTTAATTCTTAAGCTCGCTTTTGTCATCGGTCTTCTTTGTTTGCCGTCTTTGTTTTCTGAGCAGGTGTCACTCGAGAAATTGGCAGTTTTCCTGAAAAGTTATTCTCCGCGATTAGCACAACTGCACACTGGCAATCTTGAGCTTGAACACGGCACGCGCTGTGCGGGGGAGGGGTATGAGCGGCGCGTACACGAGAGTGATTGACACTGCTAAGACAGTCCTCCTTGCTCTGATTGGCTGTTCTGACCGGGAGCGGTGTATTTCTGCTAGTGGCAGTAAGAGGACAGAGAGGAGCCACAGGAGCTTGATTTTTTTCACAGATTATCTGTCTCATATTCTACTGTCAGGACATAGTGACAGTTTTAACAAATATGTAAAAAATACATTTTTACAAAAGTTACCTACTGAAGCTTTAAAATGTAAGGAGTAAAAGAAAAAAGTGGCCACAAATAAAGTAAAATATCTGAAGAATCTACTTGAGTACAAGTATTTGTACTTCGTTACTTCCCATCTCTGGTAATTGTGTGCCGTGCAATCATTTGTTATATATTTAAACTTTATTTAAATTTGTCTGTATATTAGTGTTCTCTAGTAATGTTGATGTTCCTAATTTTTCTTTTTCCCATTTTGGCTTAAGGTTCTCACTTTGCCAAGCAGGATCTTTAGTATATAAGGATAAATATATATGCCTGCTTGTTTTTTTTTCCTATACTTATTTTTATACATTGGAAAATGTTTATATATGTGCGTTTTCCCTCTTCTTGGTTTTGATTGAGCTTTCTATGTTGTGAAAAATGAATATGGTAGAATTAAATCATATTTTGGTGGGAGAAATAGTGACCTGTAAATAAATAAATAGAGTTAATATGAGTGAATTGTTGTCAGCGTCCCTGGTGTTTCAGTGTGTGCTGGGGCAGGCCGTTTACAGTATGTAAGGGTGCCAAAAAAGTTTTTTAAAAGTCGTTTGTTGAAATAAGAGGTGCCGTTATCGACCCCGAGAGGGGAAACTCACAGAAATAAGTACAGAGAGTACATAGAGAAAAGTTAAACAAGTTATTGTTTTAAGCAAGTTTTCTTATGTTTATCGACTTCTATTTCATTTATTTTGATTTGATTTTATTTTATTTGACAGGAACGATTCATACAGGCATTGTTGTATTTAAATAAAATACAACCAATGCAAAGTATATAGCTAGGACTTCTAGCTGTATCTAATAACCTGTGTCCCTAGTTAGCCCCCCCCAAATACAAGCATATAAAGATAAACTATAAAACAACCACTACAAAGAGGAATTGTAACAGCAATGACTTAAAACGATAATTTATTTTACTAGTACAGTACTATTTTACTGCTGCTTGATTAATTATTATATGTTTTTATTGTTTGCTGGTAAAAAAAAAAAAAAAAAAACTAACACAAAAAATCTTCTTTTATGTATTTTTTTGGGACATTTTAAACCTTTACTTCGAAGATTAACAGATTAAGTCTCGATAGCGGAGAGAAAGGAGAAACGGCATGCAGCAAAGGGCCCCAAGCCGGATTCAAACCCGGACCCGCTGTGTCGAGGCGTTAACATGGGAGCCTGCTCTACCAACTGAGCTACCTGGACGCCCGAACTGGGTTGACCTCGGAAGTGACTCTACAATATGCGCTTCGCCTTTCCGCCTGTTTTACGGTATCTATGTCATCACTTCCGTAAAACGAGAACTTATGTTTATTCTTTGTACCAATTAGCTTCTGCTAGCTGAGAGCGGTGCACATTAAAGCCAACAGCAAGCTAACCGTTTGGCTGCAGTTTGTTACGGGCAGCGGCTTCAGCAATGGCCTGTTTTGGTTAGCTAATGCCACTGAGTTGCAGACACTTTTCCCGCTTTAAAGTTACGGCTTAGCTGCCACTTTGTTGTTGTTTTTGTTTTGTTTTTTTAACGATGCTGAGCAGCGTTGCCTTGCGGGCTCAGATTGCCTCCATAATCGATGTCCTATCCAAAGCAGCCGTGGCAGAAATCGCCAAAGTTGTGGAGGATGGCGTGGTGGAGTTGCGGCTGGAAATGTGTCAGCGTGAAAATGACATCAAGAAGCTGAAGAGCAACATTGAGGTTCTGCACGACGAGCTGAGATCACTGCAGGAGAGAGTGACCCTGCGACCTGGCAGCCATGGCAGAGGTGGTAAGATGGACCTGACAGACCACAAACCTAAAACGTTATCTTAACCTGGGATACATCTGACTGGGATACACTCACTTACATCACACATTATCTTAACCTGGGATAAATCTGACTGGGGTACACTCTCTTACATCATACTTTATCTTAACCTGGGATACATCTGACTGGGATACACTCACTTACATCACACATTATCTTAACTTGGGATAAATCTGACTGGGATACACTCTCTTACATCACACATTATCTTAACTTGGGATAAATCTGACTGGGATACACTCTCTTACATCACACGTTATCTTAACCTGGGATAAATCTGATTGGTGTACACTCTCTTACATCACACGTTATCTTAACCTGGGATAAATCTGATTGGTGTACACTCTCTTACGTCATACTTTATCTTAACCTGGGATACATCTGACTGGGATAGACTCTCTTAAATCACACTTTATCTAAACCTGGGATAAATTTGACCAGGATGCACTCTTAAAGAAAAACTGGACTTGCAACACGTATTTACACATCACATCTTAATATTCTTTGACAGTTATGTTCAATAATTATCTGGTGCAATAATTTAACCTAATCTTAGTTTTTAACCTGATCTCACTTTTACTTTTACTAAACATAAGGATACACCCCCCTGTGTTTAATTCCCATAGAGGCAGGCAGACTTTTTATTATTAAAGGCCAGTTATTTCATAGATCAGGATACTATGCATCCTGATAAAGTTCCCTTGGCCTTTGAATTAAATTAACTCCATATCTTCACATACCCTTCACCATACCTAGAGATAGGCATGGTTTTAATTTCAGTTAGCTTAATAGCTGGTTTAATTTGCACTGAGAGATGATTTATGGAAAGTTCCCCATGCATCTCTCTATATGGTGAAGGGTATGTGATGATGGGGGGTATTATAATTCCAAAGCAAGGAAACTTTATTAGGATGCATAGTATCCTGGGTCCATGAAATAACTGGCCTTTATAATAAAAGTCATCTGCCTGCCGCTATGGGAATTTAACATAGGGTGTCTACACTTATGCCCCCTGTATTTTAGGAAGAACATTTATTTATTTATTTACAATACATTATTCAATCACAAAGAAATGGGTGTCCTAAAGGTTGGATTTTTCTCATTTTTTAATTAAGGCATGAAGATCATTTCCAAAGATGATTTTTTTATTCCTCTTTTGGTTAACTCAACCATGGGTATGTAAACGTATGAGCACAACTGTATGTTACTTTATTTTACTTTATGCTCTTATTGACTTGGTTGTTTCTTACTTATTCTTTATTTATTTTTTTACCTTGAATTTGACTGTGCAACTGCAACTTAACAATTTCCCTGAGGACATCAATAAAGTATTATGATTCCGACATTGCACCTTACTTAACCTGGGATAAATCTGACTGGGATAGACTCTCTAACATCACACCTTACTTAACCTGGGATAAATCTGACTGGAATAGACTCTCACATCTAACATCACACTTTACTATTACACAACGTAGGACAGGGTTTCTTAAAGCCGTTTTATGCTTCTGCGTCGAATCGAAGCGTACCCCTGCTGACCCCTCTGCGTCTACACCAGACCCTACGTCTTAGCCTGACGTGCACCTTTCAAAAAACGACGTACGACTCTCGCACGTCTCTCGGCCATGGCTTGGTAGCGTTGCATTTCTCCCGACTCATTTCCTGGTTTTATGTCCATAAACAACATGGGAGCGGGTTAACTTTTCATGCTACAGATGTCTCACTGTGGTCAGAAAACACAGGGGCAACACTTTGCTTCTCTCACTACGACTCTAGAGTCAGTGCTCATTCCGGAGCTCCGCAGAAGCCTCCGCAGAAGCATAAAACGGCCTTTAGGGATGGGAATCTGTTTCTTGGCACCCATCTGACTTAGATGTTTTCCTGAGGACCTCTACATCTCTGCAGAGCTCCGTCTATCTGTGGGGGTATGCATTTATAAACACTACCACTTAGGTGCTTGAATGGCAGCGGTAATGCATCAGCTACAAAAGACCCCTGGCAGTCAGCTGTACACATGGCGGCTCCAAAGGGGGCCATGCCGTTAGCAGCAAAGAAACTGATGAAACAAATAGAGAAATGAGGGATGTACAATGTAACATACGTTACAGTGGTGTCCTTTAAAAAAAAAAACCAGAAAAAAAAACACTTTGCTCAAATCTTCTCACTTAGCACGTTGTATCACATTTTTTGAGAAATTGTAATGTAACAGTTTAGATTTGTTGTTTAAAAACTATAACCGTGTGAAATGAAAGTGTGACATACTTATACAATGGAGGATCACAAAAGGTGCGTTGCAGCCCGGACACACCCCCCTCTTTATTTTTGGAGTGAATTTTTTTTTTTTCTGTTTTACCAGTTTTACAATGACATGAAAACATTAACATTTGAACTACTTTGAACTCTGTCATTGCCTCTCCACAGATCGTCACAATGATGTTGGTGATGAGAGGAGCATGCTTGAGCAGGGGCCCGCTGATAAGGGCCCGAACAGCCTGTCCATACCTGGGGTGCAGGTGAAATGCGAACCTGTGGAGGAAGGAAGTGAAGAGGCCAGAGAAGAAGAACCGGGCTCGTATGACAGGGACAGTGCCCAGTGGAGGTTGACAACACAAACTCCGACAGGACGCAACAACTCCGACTATTTAAACCTAGGGCAGAACCCCGTGTCGTGTCTCCCTGAATCTTCTCTGGACACGAGACTGGCGGCGCCCTTCAGCAGCTCCTCTGGGTGTCAGCAGAGCGCGTTCGGCCGCGGGCTGCTGGGATACAGTCCGTACCGTAACTCGTACAACATGGCGCGGAGGAGGACGGCAAAGAGGTTAATGTTTAAGAAGGGTTTCATCTGTCCATACTGCGGTAAATGTTTTGAGCGAGCCGGGCACCTGGAGAGGCATAAAAGGATCCACACTGGCGAGAAACCCTACCGCTGCGAGATATGCGGGAGACGCTTCAATCAGAAATGCAGCCTAAAGGAGCACATGAAGATACACAGAAGATGTAAGTAGCAGGGCCGGGACACGATATGCCTCTGGCCCAATTTCTTTCACGATACATGGGTGGGGATTCAATTTATTTTGCCATTCTAGAAGTATCTAGTGGTTCTTAACATGGGTTCGATCGAACCCCAGGGGTTCGGTGAGTCAGTCTCAGGGGTTCGGCGGAGGTCAAGACACACACCCGACTCATATGATTCGTGATGACACGCCCCGCTTGGCCATCATCAGAAGGGTTCGGTGAATACGCATATGAAACTGGTGGGGGTCAGTACCTCCAACAAGGTTAAGAACCACTGATCTAGATCAATCGCTAGTATTGATTATTGTGATTTTCTTTTCCTTCTTTAACAAAAAGTTGAATAATACCCTTCTAGAGACAGTATATCGCGAGACATCTCTAAAAATGAAATATTTTCCAGTAAGAATGCACGTCACATGTCAGTCAGTTGGTGTGACATTTATTTCAGTTGTAAAGAATAACAGGACAACGTGGCATAAAGCATAACGTGGGTGTTCTGCTTTCACTCTGTTTCGCTGGAAACGGATATGATGTAGTCGTCGTCAGCGGTAACGTATAAACAGAATAGAATTAGGTGATCAAGATATCCACAAGAATGTCTAAAAAAAATCGTCATACGTACAGTACGGGAATTGATATTTCACCAATTTTAGAATACTTGTCTTAACGTTAAAGGAAATATCGAAAAGGCCTTCCTTTTGTCAACTACTACTTTTAGAGTTGCCCTTGAGCAAAGCCGTTTGTCGCCTGAAGCTCATTACAAGCAAAGAGGGAAAGACTTTTTCAAGCATTAGTTAGATTAGACCTAAAATGTAAAAAAGTCACTTAGGCTATAATGTCTTGGGAAATGTTTGAAATTGTGTCTGTGTTGCTGCTCCGGGAGGGTCCGGAGGTTTGGCTGTGGGGCTGGTGTGGAGTTAGTGTCTTGCTCTAGGTCCCTTCAGCAGGGCAGGATTCGCTCCAACCTAGACGCCTGTGGTAGGGCTGCACGACATGAGGAAAACATCCGATTGTGATTGGGATATGATTCACGCTATAGGAGGGAATGATCATTTTTGAATCATTATTCTCGTTTTTCATTGTGGTATTTGAAAATAAAAAAAAATAATAAAAAAAATGATTATAGTATGATTTATGCAAGGATCTGTACCCAAGATTTTTTTCTTTAGTCTGTAGGAAAGGATTTGTAGGTGGGGACGTCTCTGCAGCCCCACAATACTTCATTCAGAACAGTTTAACACATATTTTGCCTTTAAGAAATATTGCGCTCCCCCCTGCGATTTGGTTAGAGCCCTAGTCCATATTGGGATTTTGATAAAATTGCCCAGGCCTGTAATCCCTATCTCTCTGTCTGCATACGGTATTCATATTTAACTGGATGATTGCATAAGTGAAGTTAGGAAAAAAAATCCTTACTATTACTCATTGACTTGGAAAGACGTTGCATGTATTGAACTTGAAACAGTTCAACACAGACAACAGCTAAAACACCTTCAACTGTGAAATTTCCCTTTTTTTCTTTCTTTTTTTTTTCATTCAGAACACAAGACAAAAAAGAGATTACATGCAAAATGTGACATGTAAAATACGTGTTTATATCCATTACATTGTTCTGATCGTAATTAATATTATAATTCGATGACTTGCACAGCCCTACTTAAAGTTCATAGCATAAAGACTTCCCTTGGACCTTGAATAATGTATATAGAATATATATGTATATAATAATGTGTGTGACTCTCCACAAACGTTTCTCTGCATTTGAAGCTCCTCTAAATCTCCCTGACATGTTGGTAGCTAGTATTTCTGTTAATTTAGTCCGCTGTCTGGGATTCTTAGTTCACTTCACAGTTGGAAGTTACTGGCTGTGACATTCCTCGGCGTCACAGCAAGCAGAGAAAAACTCTGTGGTTTAGGCCAGACGGGAGGAAACGGGGGGGGGACTGTGTTTGCCTGGCTTGTTTATAAGAAGGCCGGCCTTTTAATATCCTCTCTGCTTCCCCAGGGCGAGACTTATTGGATATTTATTACTGGGGTCGCATCTCACTTCATGTCCTTGCCCATATTACTGTAAGGCTGTTTTTAAGTGGCAGCAAGCAGCTTTCCCTTTTTATCCATGGTTTTTCCATCTGTACTGTCGAATTCATAAAGCCTCCATTTCAGGACGTTTCGTCCAGCACGGCTCACCTATTCTCTCTGATTTGTGTTAACAGAGAACTTCTTTGCCTAATTTGCTAAGGGCTTTAGCACGTACAGTAGATCGGGGGTGTATTTATTTAGACAGGGGTTTTCCCTTTCCTTTATCATGTTATATATCTTTTGTGTGAACGTTAATAGGTTTAGGTATAGGTCGTGATGTGTTGTTATAGGATTGGCTAGCACTACATTGATTATCGCAGAATTTCTGTATGGTGATATTATCGGTATTGAGCTATCGTATCGTGAGGTACATTGTGATTCCCACCTTACCTCCTTCCCCCTGATGAAGTTGTCAGTTGTAGGAAATTGTTTTAATTTTGAAAGCAACTTTTGCATGAAGTACATACTGTATATGGCCAAACCATACTGTATGTTAAAATGTTTTAGGCTTAAAAAGTTTTTCTTCTTAGACGTGGGTGGTAAAACTGCATACATTGACTTCTTTCTACTTAAACAGGTATTGAGCCCAGTCCACTTGAGATCAAAGTGGGTGAAGAGAAACCGACTCCCGAGGGGAATCCACGTGCCGACACTCGTCGCACGGAAGAAGAGAGCCAGGGGGACGCTGAGGACGGCCTACCTAAGAACGAGGATAATCTCACAACACCCGTACACGTCAAATCTGAACCCGCGGAGAACAACCTATCGCAACCGGCTTTTCACGGAGGAACCGAGCAGACGGGGGACAACCTCAGTGAGAACTTCCCAACATTTGAGAGAGACAGCCAGCAGTGGTTGACCAGATTACACGGGCAAAACCACTCGGAGATCAGCGGTGCAGAGTATCTGGGCGGCTCGGCCTTCCCGGGGATAGCTCAGTTACTGCCGCCGCCAGTCGAAGCTTCTTGTAGCACGTTCTCCTTTCCAGGGAAATCGTACGGGGAACTCAAACGCAACGCGGTCCCCCAAACACCGTACGAGTCCCCAGACACGCTGCTATCAAGCGAGGCGGGCTTGCACGGAATGGCGGCAGCCGCGCTGAGTCACCACAGACCTGGAACCAGGTTGATTCAGATGATCAAACCAAAGAAAAGCTTTGTCTGCTCATACTGCGGCAAGGTCTTTGAGCGCGTCGGCCACCTCGACAGACACTTACGAATTCATACCGGGGAGAAGCCGTACGGTTGCCATATCTGCGGGAGGTGCTTCAATCAGAAGAGTAGCCTCAAGGGCCACATGAAGACGCACAGGAACGGTAAGAGGCCAACTGTCATTCCCAGATAAGATAACCAGGGTTGTAATGTAGTGTACTTACGTAGACTTTTCAGGTATCTGTACTTTACTCCATTATTTACATTTTTGGGGACTTTTTCTTTTACTCTAATACATTTCCTAATTGAAAAGTGCACTTTAACTCCACTACCTTTCTCATAAGCATCCATGTTACTCATTACTTCAAAATCAGAAGAAATTTGTTAGACTGCAAAAAAGCAGCTTTGGTGAATTGGGTGGTCATAAAGATAACCTTAAAAACCTGTAGCCGTATTTTTTTTGTAAAAATGTCATTTCTATTTCTGTGTTTCTCTTTGCTGATGTCAGCTCTCTCAAAATATGCATATGTGTTTGGTCCTTTCACTTGGGAGCCACAATAAAGTTCTTAATCTAAGTTATTTTCTACTTTTACTTCTAGTTATGTACATTTAATGTCAGAAAATTGCTTTTGATATTTAAGTACAGTAAATATGAAATACTTTAAGACTTTTACTCAAGTCATATTCTCAAAGGTGACTTTAATTTCTACCAAAGTCCTTTTCTAGAGACTTGTACTTCCACTCAAGTATTGTTTTCAAGTATTTTATACAAGACTGGACATAACCTTACATTTCTTTTTCATGTTTTTCTTATTAATTCATCAGTCATTTGATTCATAAAATGGCAGGCAGTGGTAAAAGAAATGCCCATCACATCTCGTATTGTCCAACCAACAGTCTGAAATGCAAATATTTGGTTGATTATCATTGAAGACCATGAAAACTAGCAAATCTTCACGTTTGAGAAGCTGAAACAAGGTATTTTCATTACACGTCTGTAAGGTGTTGTAATGACAGTAAGGTACTTAGACTTTTCACATTTTCAAAGAAAAAAGAATCTGTAACCAAAGGTGACAAACAGGCGATAGTTTTTTACAAAAAAGCGGGGTTTTCTAAAAAAAAAAAATGGATGTCTTGAAATAGAGTTTAGAAAATACTAAATTAAGAGCACAATAAATGGTCATCTATTAACCCTGTTTGCTCATGTCTTTCTGTCGTCTTTGTTTTTCTGAAAAGGTGAGAACGCAGACGTGCCGGAGGCCCATCACCTGATGTTTACGATGCCCGATAGCCAGCCGTTGAAGAACCTGGCGGAAGCCAAAACCGGACTGGCAGCTTCAGAGGAACAGTTCCTGGGCACCGCGTACGGCGAGGCAGCTGCTGAGCAAACAGTGATGGTCAAGCTGGAGCCAAACGGGGAGGATTTCCAAACTCAATTGACTGATAACGGCACCGGAGCACCCGGCCACAGGCAGCAGTGGACATCGGTAATAGAGAAGAGTAGTGGTCCTGACCAAACGGTCTGCGTGCTTTTACATGATGCCAAGTATCACCTCAGTCCTGCTGCTGGAGCAGCCAACGGGCAGCAGGGATTTACATCGCCGATAAGGGATCTGCCTTTTCTAGACGACAAAGAAAAGGAAGAAACGGTGCACAATAATCAGTATTCTATGATGGGTATGCAATCAAGAAGCTCTGATATGACTCTGGCACCTGAGCTGCAAGATCACCATACTGCACCCGATGCAGCTGTGAATGAGTACACGGCACTGAGTGATAGGACTCGCGAGGGAGGTGTGTTTGAATTTAATATGAGCGCCTCAGGCAACCAGGCGGACAACTGTGACAGGCAAAATTGCTTTATATGCTCAAGTTGTGGGCAAAGCTTTGATAGCTTTAATTTATTTCAGAGGCACCAGTGTAAAAGTATCACAGAGCAGTCCTTCAGCTGTGAGATATGTGGGAAGATTTTCAATCAGATGAGCATCCTGAAATTGCACCTTAAACTTCATGTATGATATACACAACAAAAGGAGAACTACACGATTCTCCACCAAGCTTCGTCACATTTACTTACAGTATAACACATGGCAAAGTGCCCATGTGACATCTCAATAAATGCTCTGCATGTTCCAAAAGTTAATGCAGGAGAAAAATAGTTTTCTATTTGTAGTATTGATTCATTACAATCTTCTTCGCAGTAAGGCCAGTCCGTCACATTTCCAGTACAACATGTACAACATTGCACAAAATGTTTTTCCTTTTACTTTGACCTACTTCTCTTCTCCTCATTTATAAATCCCTTTTTTCAAGTTGATCAATCATTGTTGTGTTTGACTGTTGATCCTTGCATGGTTAAGCTTGATTTTATGCTTCTTCGTGTGGCAGAGCGAGTGAGAGAGTGATGGTGATTAGCTTCGGAGTGAGTACCAACTCTAGAGTCATAGTGAGAGAAACGAAGTGTCTCCCCTGTTCTTTCCGACCATGGTGGGAAATCTGTAGCAGGAAAAGTTATCCCTCTCCCTGACTTCATGTTGTTTATGGAGAAAGAGAACCAGGAAATAATCGGGGGGGGGGGGGGGGATGCAACGCTGAGAGATCCGTCTCCGTCACTTATAGAGTTAAATTTTCTAAGAGCAGCAGGTCAGGCTACAACATAGGGTCTGGCGTAGGGTCTGTATCTCCACATACCTACATACATGACCACGGCATAGACCTAATACAGAAGCATAAGTCCCGCTTTAAAACTGGCCAGGTCTGGGCTTTGGATCGACTTTAATTTACTTTTGGCCTTGTAATGGCAACAATTCCAAAACAGTCTTTCTTGGGACCATTTAACCATTAACCGAATAAGAATTTTGACCAAAAAGGCTGATAAATGTCAATGGACTGTTACCGTGAAAAGATGCAGCAACACAATTTTCTGTTTACATGAACGGGGAATGTTGATAGAGACGGTCTCTGCTACTGGAGGAGCGGAAGAACTTGAAAAGCCGTGAGCGGCAGTTGTTAGTTGACTTACCCGAGAAAAGGGGGCTTTGAGTCGGGTACAGGGCACCATGAGCTGCCACTCATTTCTGCTGACTTTATGGTTAAGTTTAGGCGACAAAAAGTGAGCGTTACGCGGCACCAAAACGACTAGTTAAGTTTAGGAAAAAGATTGTGGTTTCGATTAGAACACTGCCAAGGAACACGCATTTCCAGGGTTAAATTCCTTTGTTTTTCCCGGGAAAGCGAACTCTACTCCCCGGCTTCAACATGCTGCTTTTTATGACAGTTCATTAAGTAATGAATGAAAGGCATATATATATATATATATATATTTTCCCCCCATTTTTGTGCTGGTCCGAGAATTGATCCGATCCCTGACTCAAAACCGTGATCCGAACCTTAACTTTAGTGATCTGTTGCACCTCTAATTAGCATCCAGAACTCTTTCAGCATATTGTAATTTAAGTTGTCTAAGTGAAAACTTGACTTCTGCACCTCCTCTTGGCTCTGTTTTCAGGCTTTATAAAATCTAGCCCGTGATGCTGTGGCCTATCACAGGTCATTTCAGAGAGAGCCGAAGCGTTCCTATTGGCTGTTCTGCTCGTGTGACTGAGAGGGTAGAGGAAGAGGTCCCACTCTACTTCAAATTCTGGTGTTTTTTTGTTTTTTTTGCTTCCTACCTACGGCAGCTTTAATCCCTATGCAGTGAAACCAAACAAAGCTGTCACATTTTCTGTCAGACTGATCACTTACTCTAATTATTTGAATGATATTTGTCTTTGTTAAAAATGGTAATGGACAAATAGCATTACGTTAATGCTGACCACTCCACTTACTGAAATATAATTTTTTTTTGCTGTTTTCACAGTCGTTGACGTCTCAACTAATAGTATTGGGTCATCAATATTGGCTGTAACTCAACCTTTTTCAGTCCAACTAAATTAACCTCACCCTCATACAGAATCAAAGCTCTATACAGTTCTATGTTCCTTAGATTACATGTATTCAAACGTGTGTCTTTTAAATAATATGTAATGAGAAAACATTTTGCACTGTAACTGAATTTCCTGATTGGAAACATGCTTTTTATCATCCATGATACATACTGTCAGCGTGTTTTTGATTCTTTGGTGTGAGGTAGGGTTTGAAGATAGTACACTTTTTGGCTAAACAGTAGTTAGTGGAATATGGCTGAATCAGATCAAATCACGATATGCAAAGTTCATAGATTTAGGATGTCAGCCTATAGATCTAGCATGTCTCTTCCATAAAATATAAAATCAATCAGTTTTCATCAAGACATTCTACGATTGCTAACCGTTATTGTACTATGATACACTTTTGTGATGTGGATCCACATCAGTATATTGCATCTGAAAATATGGAATAATGCCAATTTTTTTCTTTTGAGGAGGAGGCAGTGAGGGAAAGTTGTTAATAGAGATATTTACTGTTGATAAAAAAGGTGTACAGTAGTGTCTTAATTTTAAGTTGAACCAAACAAACCCTATGCTCATACAACAATGTACTGTATACATATAATAACTGTTGCCTTTCAAGCTGCATGGATTCTTCATGTGTTGTTGGAGAAAGGAAAGGGAATACAATAAATGAATGCTAAGTAAAATGCAGGGAGCTAAAGGAACATGGATTACCTCAGTGGTACACAGTCATGGAATTTGAAGCTACTCTTTACTTATCTTGTTACTTTGTACTATTTATTTTACATAGGATGCCCTGGGTTAATGGCATTGGCTCTCAGAAAAAACAATTACACAGCCAGTGTTAAACTGTAATAAAAAGCCATTAAACTGGTTGAGTAAATAGTTGGTTCTGAATGAATGAGGCAGTTTGCATTAGTTTGGAGCAGGTGGCTGGACCTGAAGGGGTCATTACACTAATGTGACAGCACTTAACTCCAGCTGAGCCCACAGAGGGGCACCCATAAAGGGCCAACAGGGTGACACAAAAACCTTTACAGTACAGTATGAGTGCCTACGTTTCACACATGGGAATGAAATCCCAAACCCTGCCACGGAAGTGTTACTTTTTCTTTTGTTATTAAATTTAAAAACAATCTTAAAATGTTAATCTGACACCCAATTGTAGCAATAGTTTATCACATTACCCAGATGTTAGATTACCTTTGAACAGATTAATAGAATGAGAAAATCAGTTTTTCTGTTTTCTTGTTTTTGTATTTTCAAATAAATTCAGTTCATCAATTGTGGAGTCTGGTACTTTGATCTGGTTATTTTAATAGTAATCTGTATAAATAAATGATTGTTGAATGTTAAATTATTTTTTACAACTTCCTCCATTGCCCTTCTGTTACTCTCACCTTTTCTTCTTTATCACTAGCATTCCCACATTCATTGAAAATGTGTCGAATTTGATCTATAAAAGACTATAATAAACAGAAAAGGGCCAAAAATGGATCCACCAGGGACTCCCGAATGTCTAAGGTAACAAATCACAGATTGGACCTTTAGAATCAACTTGTCTTAAGCAACTAAAATGCTAACTAGTTTATTGGTGATTATTTTAATCAAGCTTGTATTTTATAGTATTAATGGTAGATTTGAGTAGGGGTCTGTACTATGCTACTAACGTGGACTGGTGTTAGTGAGCTTCTTTAGGATTTATGAATGCGTGTTAATTTGTATTTAATATTGATGTCAACTGAACTGACCCTCATTCTTGTGTTTGAAGAGATCTTAGACTGTCTTATGAGTAATAAAACAAAGCAATTTGGTAATTTTAAGGCTGCAGTTGTCTGCCAGACTAGTAAAGGTAGGTCACTTTTAGGTTTTACCTGAAACACCAACGAGTATTGGCAAAGAAATGTTAAGGCCATCATCTCAGACTCCTGTTCCTCTCTTCCTTGTTGGTTTTTAATTTACTGCGTCCCTATTCATGTATTTACGGTAGAGCCTTCTGCCACACGGAAGACAAGGTTCCAGCTAGCTAGAAACAACACAGGGATGTAACATTTTCTAGTGCGTCGGTTGTTTTTCGCGTTTTTAATAAATATAATTGCGCGAGGAGGCTTTTTTTTTTTCATATATTGTTCTCAAATATTCGCACGAGTCGACATGGCGACGTGCATTCCCTTTCAACCCAGCTATCCTCTATAATGGAGGTTTTGGTTAAAGCAGCAGTGACAGAGATATCCAAACTAGTCGATGACAAATGTGCTTTTTTGCATCTCGAAATATCCCGAAAGCAAAGCGAGAATGAGATGCTGAAAAGGAAATTACTAATGATGGAGAACAAAAATGCCCAGCTGCAGCGGGGCTTTGGTAAGATGCTCAGTTCCGCTTCATTTGTGCTCTTACAGTAATTGACGAGTCGAGGAAACTAATTATGCATTTTAATGTGGAAGTATCAGAAATGTGATGACCAAACGCCCCATCATTCTGGGAAACAGCAGGGCATTTGGTATAGGGAAGCACTGTGTGAATGCTGTGCATTCTTACGTTATTGTTCAACGGTAATATATTTGATTTCACTTTGGTCTAGCGTGTTTTTTAATGCATTTCTTCCTTTTGTGTACCAGAAAACTACATGGACAGAGGAACTGATGAGGGGAGCTGTCCTCCTACAGGAGATATTAAGGTCGGATTTATCTCAATGTTATTACTCAGTAAAATTACGCCTCAGCAGTGTATAATTTCCACTGGACTGGATCGACAGCCCCCCCCACACCACACACACACACACACACACACACACACACTTTTCAAAATCCAGTTTGTCCCCCCGATTTTAATTCACGAGTCTTGGTCATCGACCCCTATTTTAAACAATAAAGAAACTAAGACATCTTTTTCTACATAGTTAGTACGATTCTTTCTGGAACAATTATCATTGTGATCAATTTCATTATTTGTATCACCATAGTCACTAAACCTATGTGAAAATGCAGGAAATGGCATTCAAATAGAAACCATAGAGCCCCAGACCCAAGGTTTTGTGTAATAAGTGTAATAATGAATCAAATCGATATGTGCCGAGTGTAATGCAATCAACCAGTTTTAATACATAACCAATGTGAGGTTTGGGAAAAATACATTCAAGATAGTTACTCCACATTCAGCAACTTAATTGCAAAGGGAATGAATGATTTGGAGAAACGGTTTGTCTTCCTGGGGGGCAGCAGATAGTCGCCGTCCTGAAGGCATTAGTGGAAACTCACTGGACAGAATGTGCTCTTGATTAATAAATTACAGTAAAAAGAAGATGAATATTGGATTTACATCCGCCAAATGACTGCTGTGTGTCTGCTCCATTTATAAATAAGCACACGTTTGCCAACATGTTCCTCAAATCTACGTTAAACTGTATGGTGATTATATGTTAGGGCTGCCCGATTATGGAAACTATCATAACCACGGTTATTTTGGTCAATATTGAAATAACTATTATTTAACATGATTACTCATTGATTTATTGGAAAGACGCTGCATTTATTGAACTTAAAACATTGAAATTGTTCAACAAATCAGTGAAATGTCCCTTCATTCTGCTCCTGTTTGAACTTTCTTGTTTGAACAAGACAAAATACAACTTGAAAACGTAATGTGCAAATAATACCTTTTCTCGATTGCATTGCGTTTGTGATCGTTAGGAACCGAAATCGGGTTTAAAATGGGATTACCTGCACAGCCCTATTATATGCGTCACATAATATGTATATAATATGAGTAACGTTGTGTTCCCAGTCACAGCTGAAGTTGAATCCGTCCTCTCTCCATCTAGTTTCCTGACATTGACGACGCCACTTATCCGTTCACGATAAAAGAAGAGAGTTCAGATGAGATGCTGTGGATCAGCGACCCTGCTGGACCGATTGGTGAGTTAAGGAACTGGATTTCACAAAAGTGGAAGTTTTCCCCTTTTTAAATGAACTACATGACCCTTCTTGAATTTCCCTGTCCCTTGCAGGTTCTGCTGTACATTACCGCACAGGTAATGCTCCGGAGAGCCAGCAGTTTGAAGATGGGCCACTTAACCGTTCCGAGGTCGCCACAAGAAAATCATCCGAGTTCAGTGACTTGTATAACTCTGGTCAGCATGCGGGAGACATTGACGGCCCTCAGATCACCATCAAGACGGAGAAGGAGGAGGACCGATCCCGATTCAACCAGGATGGATGCCAGCACGGCGCGGGGAAGCACATTCAACTCGCTGCTGACTTTTCCGTGGACGAACGAGAGAATCAGCTCTGGTCGTCCATAATAGAAGGGAATGACATTGATGCCGGCTTCCCTGACTTTTCCAGTGTGGTAGAGGAGTATTCCAACACATTCCCGGACAATTCGGATGTTCACGTGGTTTCTAACGCCGCCAGTCTGCCGGCGTGCAGCAGTTGTCCTCTCAGAGGCCGTGCAATGGGATCTACAGCAGTGAGTATCAGAAGGATGTCCCACAGCTGTCCAGTTTTCAACCCAGAGCTCAGGCTGGCCCGCTGCAGCCGGACAGGCAGAAGGAGCAAGTGTACTTGCAGAGAAACCCTCACATGTTGGACACGCGAGGCAGCCGGACGAACACGCTGAGAGGGAGGGTGCAGCGGGAGACAAACCGGCCGTCAGTCACTCGCACAACACTTTGACGACAGGCAGCTTCAAAGCTCTGTCGGGCCCGTCGCGAGGCTACTCCTGCTCGCTCTGCGGGAAGACGTTCGGCCGCCTGCACCAGTTCAAGCTGCACCAGCAGAGCCACAAGAGGAAGCGGGCGTTCTGGTGCACCGTGTGCGGGAAAAGCTTCCAGTTCGTCCCACCTCAGCATACACCACCGGACGCACACGGGCGAGAAGCCCTACGGCTGCGGGCAATGCGGAAAGCGTTTCACGCAGCAGAGCAGCCTGAGGGTCCACCAGCGCACGCACAGCGGGGAGCGGCCCTACAGCTGCTCGCTGTGCGGGAAAAGCTTCATCCTGATGCACCATCTGAAACGCCACAGAATCATTCACACCTACAGCTGAGAGGGAGAGACTTCTACGGCACTGTTGCTCAGGTGAAAAAGATAAAGCGGACTTGTAAACTCGTTGCTTTGCTCACAGACTTTGTATAATAATGCATATCTACTATGCAAAATCCATCTGGATGGATTTTAAGATGTTTGCTTCTTTTTTTACTTATATTAAAAACTGAATTGCACCCTCAAACAAAATCAAGTCAGTATTTTTGAAGGCACTTCCAATGCTAGAAATCCAAAATCGAGACCTGAAATGTGGAGTCATTACAAAGACAAATGTTCGACATATTCCCTCTTACAGTTACCTGCATACTGATCTTCACACTTAGTTTTTAGCTCCTTAAGTGGAACTATTCCTCACTTCATCTGAGCACTGAAACTGTAGAATGGGAGAGTTTATGGGGATAATAATGAGCGTCTTGTGCTCATTATTATCTCCATAAACTCTCCCTTTCACAGTCAGCAGAGGGCTTTCCATGAACAGCAAAGAAGCTCCTCTCAGGTTTATGTTTTGATGTCATTCAGTGGGCAGAACAGTATTGTATTTGATGCACTGCCGATGTTGCAGGTTTTCCTACTTACAAAGCATGTAGATGTCTGTAATTTTCATCATAGGTCCACTTCAACTGCGAGAGACGGAATCTAAAACAAAAATCCAAAAGAAATCACATTGTATGATTTTGAAATAATTAATTTGCATTTTACTGCATGACATAAGTATTTGTTTACATCAGAAAAGCAGAACTTAATATTTGGTACAGAAACATTTGTTTGCAATTCCAGAGATCATACGTTTCCTGTAGTTGTTGACCAGTTTGCACACACTGCAGCAGGGATTTTGGCCCACTCCTCCATACAGACCTCCTCCAGATCCTTCAGGTTTCGGGGCTGTCGCTGGCCAATACCGACTTTCAGCTCCCTCCAAAGATTTTCTATGGGGTTCGGGTCTGGAGACTGGCTAGGCCACTCCAGGACCTTGAGATGCTTCTTACAGAGCCACTCCTTAGTTGTCAGAGCCACTCCTTAGTTATTAGAGCCACTCCTTAATTGTTAGAGCCACTCCTTAGTGTGTTTCGGGTTGTTGTCCTGCTGGAAGACCCAGCCACAACCCATCTTCATGCTTTTACTGAGGAAAGGAGGTTGTTGGCCAAGATCTTGCGACACATGCCCCATCCATCCTCCCCTCAATACGATGCAGTTGCTCTGTACCCTTTGCAGAAAAGCGTCCCCAAAGAATGATGTTTCCACCTCAATGCTTCACGGTTGGATGGTGTTCTTGGGGTTGTACTCATCCTTCTTCCTCCAAACACGGCGAGTGGAGTTTGGACCAAAAAGCTCTATTTTTGTCTCATCAGCCCACATGACCTTCTCCCATTCCTCTTCTGGATCATCCAGATGGTCATTGGCAGACTTCAGACGGGCCTGGACATGCGCTGTATGAGCAGGGGACCTTGCGTGCGCTGCAGGATTTTAATCCATGAGGGCGTAGTGTGTTACTAATGGTTTTTCTTTGAGAAAGACCAGATCCCGCGGTGTAGTTCTAGGCTGATCCCTCACCTTCCTCATGATCATTGATTCCCCACAAGGTGAGATCTTGCATGGAGCCCCAGACCGAGGAAGATTGACCGTCATCTTGAACTACTTCCATTTTCTAATAATTGAGCCAACAGTTGTGCCTTCTCACCAAGCTGCTTGCCTACGGTCCTGTAGCCCATCCCAGCCTGGTCTACATTTGTATCCCTGATGTCCTTACACAGCTCTCTGGTCTCGGCCATTGTGGAGAGGTTGGAGTCTGGTAGATTGAGTGTGTGGACAAGTGTCTTTTATACTGGTAATGAGTTCAAACAGTTGCAGTTAATAAATATAATAAGTGGAGAACAAGAAGGCTTCTTAAAGAAAAACTAACAGGCTGTGAGAGCCAGGATTCTTACTGGTTGGTAGGTGATCAAATACTTATGTCATGCAATAAAATGCAAATTAATTATTTAAAAATCAATAATGTTATTTTCTGGATTTTTGTTTTAGATTCCGTCTCTCACAGTTGAAGTGTACCTGTAATTAAAAATTACGGACCTCTACATGCTTTGTAAGTAGGAAACCTGTAACGTCAACAATGTATCAAATACGTGTTCTCCCCGCTGTAGTTGCTAAAAACCTGCCCGTCTATGTTGTTACCAGTTAAATGTTTGTTATAAAACATATCCCCAAATCTTTTACCGTCCTTGCTTATAATTTATATTAAAGAATCGTTTGAATCGGCAGCTGGTTTCTTTCATTCTCACTGTGATTACTGGACATCAGGATTCAACGATTCAATCATTTTAAATAATTGTAATAATTCTCCTCAGTTTTTGGTCTATAACATGTCAGAAAAGGGTGAAAGAAATGTGCATCACAATTGTCTAGAGCAGGGGTCTTCAATGTTTTTTAGGCCAGGGACCCCTAGGCTGAACAAGAGGCCGAGAAGAGACCCCCTACCGCATAACGTATCCATTGAGGCGCATATTAAACTGTGCAGATGGATGAAAAGAAATGAATATTATTTATGCATCCTGTTTTAATGTTAACATACATGCGGATGGCTTGAGCTATATGGCTACCAGTGGCTACCGTAGTAAGCTTATCTTCAGTGTGTAAATCATATTTTTCCACAAACAGGCCAATTTATCTTTGCTCTTAAAATTTTGCATTCATATTAATGTTTTCAGACTT